>NW_025941291.1:0-79062 GCF_000764305.2 Hyalella azteca | reverse complement strand
GTAATGCGGGCAGTGGGCGTGAGGTTGCCTATGACATGTAAATGAAGTGTACGCAGCCTGACGTGTCATGCATGAGCTGTTCAGTGATCCGGTCGCCCACTTCTATTAGCTGACGTGATGGCTATGTCATGTGTTGGCCGCCATATTTACGCTTGGGTGCATCGTAATTGAAACGAGGTGACCGCGAAACAGCGATGTTGTTCATCCAGTGCGAGTTCATAAAATTAGATTAGTGAAGGTGGAGAAACATTTCCAAATCAACCATTGCATAATTTAAAGATAAGTGAAACGATGAACTATTTTATTCTCCAGGTTTGAAAGATGAAATCCCAAATAAATTATTAAGCTTTTCCGAAGTTTAGCAATTTCAAGTTAAATGTTTGATTGTAGAGACCTATATTTCAATTTATATTATTTCATTTGACTGTAAAGACTTTATTGATGAATCCCATGTTTTTTTTTAAACAGGACATTTGAGTTCTTTCATTTTTTTAAACTATCAACTAGGAAGACTTGATTACTCACATGGGTAATTTTTATCGAAAGAAGAAAATGAAAACAGCTTATAATCATTCTTGTGAAGACACTCAACTTTTAATAGGTTTATTAAACGAAGGATAGTTAGGAGTTTTGTCCATTAATATAAGGAGAGCCATTATATTTATGCATAAAACGGATTTATCTTAACCTGCATTTCGGAGAGAGTCTGTGTCAGCAACTGATAAATGCGATCACTCATTATGGTAGTGTGGCATTGACCTCTCATGGCCAAGACCAAGTAGAAGCAAGTTTTTCGAACGGGTAATGTGGTTTTTAGAGACCAACTGCGGGCATCGATCTCGTTTACCGAGAAACTTCAGCTGAAATACAACCCTATGAAAATTTAGAGCTGAATCATGGATGGCCGACCATGGAATGCTGAGAGGATTATCAAGATAACCTAGAAGATTTCTATTGAAGAATGCAAGCATCAAATAAACCGAGATTTTTTTTTGATAGACTAATCCAAGTTTGGCGGATTGTCGAATCAATCTCCAACTTGATTATTCACAAGTATTATTTTCTTATTTAATTAAAAGTATTATTATTTTCGGAAAAATTCAAAATTTTTATCTGCTTCATTTAAATTAGCGTAGCAAGAAAAATCCTCTCATTACTATCTTTGAAACGCTTCCTGCCGCAAATCATGCATTGCAGAAAATGATTACTATAACTTATATTTACATATGTATATGGATCTGCACGGTTTAAATTGTTAGCAGAACTTTCATTTGAACCGTCAGAGCAAATGTATTAAAATTGACCATGGAAAACGCGAGTACTTGAATTTTTTAGATATTTGCTGTTCTTACTATTCACCGTTATAAATGGTTTTATTTGTTCAATGCGGCCTCAAGCTACAGGACTTGTCGAGTAAATTTCTTAAGGAAATTTATCTCTAATAATATTTTAAACTATGCTTTTCCATGGAATTTAAAAACAAACTGAACAGTTCATTATAAGAAAATAATGTTAAATCCTTATAAAAACCCTCACATACCAGTTGTTTACACATGCGTCAGCCCGAATAAGTTTAAAAGAATTTTATTATACACATTTATCTCTAAATTTACTTAACACAACAACACAAAAGCTTCTTTTGAAATGTTCTTCCTGACAATTCCTAGCTATTGGCTGCAACTATTCAATATTATTCCTGGCAAATACTAGTTATTGGTCGCAAATCTTTAGCATTTTAATGTTTCTCAATGGAATGACATGAAAAAGATCACTGTTGGATGTAGCGGAAGCGCACGAGCTCTAGGTGCTCCGATGATAGATACCCGGCTCTGTTAATTCGGTACTCTACGTTTTTCTAGTTAGCTATAGCTTGAGTTATTCCACCCTGCTACGTTTTTATAGGCATTGAAAGAACCGTACACAGAAACAACGTGTATATTTTTTAATTGTTGGTCTAACCTGTTGAATCATTTCTCATTCGCAGTGACTCCGCGCACTCTTTGTCGATTCTTTTTCGTGTGATTGCCAATTGAACCTAATATTTGAGGGAGGTGTGAATTCCGTTGGTATGTTGGAATAATAAAAAGATTAGTTGATATTGAACAGCTATGTTCCCATATTTTCAGCGTCATCGCCTTACTTAGATTACCTTTGACTTTCATGGATATGTACATTATTTAGAAAGGCATAAAATCAATATTTTTTATTATTAACTGGGAAGACTTAACATATTAATACTTACTTACTTCTGAGTTAAGCAGAAAAAAATTCTGTGACGTCGCACTCACTAGCATAATTCATTTTTGTGAATAGGAGCAAAGACTTCTTCCTCGAATTTTTTCGTCAAAACGTATAACTTTCGTTTGTGTTTCAATTAATTCGGCTTTGAATTTACGTAGCTCATAATCTTAAAATAACTCGAATTAATTCCTGACATTTATTTCCACGTATGAACAGCCAAACGCTGATGACAATACAAAATCATTTCCTCGTTTCGACTGAGATGCTTAAAAGTTTGTTCAACAGTTAACTGAAATTAGTATGTAGATATTGTGCAAATTAAATATTCTAGAATGAGAGCGCATGCAAACATAAATTTAAAATTTGTGTTTGAGAGCATGCCTCAAACATCGGAATTGCTAGAGGTTGAGACGTCATTTCCCGACGACTTACTTTGAATTTCAGTGAAAAGTTCGCACTCCCCAGTGAGTTTGGCAGCTTTCTTGAGCTCCTGAAGTCGCATCAAAATTTCATTTGAGATTCGAGGACGAGGCTTGCAGTTTGCATTAATGCTCTCATCAGACGCTGATGTGTGGTTTTCTTTGAGATCATTTCGAGTCGTGATGCTCTCTTGAGTCGTAAGGCTTTTTTGAGTCTTGAGACCATTTTGTGTCCTGAGCCCATATTTAGTCGTCAGACTATTTTGAGTCGTGAGGCCATTTTGAGTCGAAAGGCCATTTTGATTCTTAAGACCATTTTGAGTCATAAGGCCATTCTGAACCGTAAGGCCATTTTGAGTCGTGATGTTATTTTGAGTCATAGGGCCATTTAGATTCGTGGACAGAGAACATTCAGGTTTTTGATACCGTTTTCCTGCTGGCTTCATAGCAATAGCAAACTCATTTTGTTTTCTAACTGCAACCGAACAATCGGAATTGGTTGTCTTAAATACTTTTGGAGCATTTCCTCCGCATTGACGGGGCAATTTGTGTCGAGATGATACAGCAGATACATCCTGTTCTCGACAAAGTATCTCATTTGATGGTTGAGACACATCATTGCCGGTTGCAGAATTACTTTTCTCAACCCTCGACTGCCTGCATGCGTGGCACAGATTAGACATATTCTTAATCTCCCGTCGTGAATCGGCGAAACTTTTTTGCGTTTTAGTGTATTTTTTATCCGAGGAGAAGATGGACATCTCAGAGTAATCGTCCAGATTGCTCCCGAGCCTGTCTAGGCGCATGAGACTTGTCTGAATTGCTTTCGATTCGTTTGCTTTTGAGATGACGTCTATTCTGCCGATGCCATGTTGCAGATTCAAAGGTTTTTCAGCGTTGAATTTTGGATTGATTCTACTACGAACAGGTGCTGGCATCTCACCCATTCGTTTTCCGTTTGAACAGCTATGCTCTGCGCCGCTAAGTGTTCTCTTTTTAACCGATTTGCGAAATTTCTCCAGTGGATATCGTCTGAAAGATCGGCATTCGGTTGAATCTGAAGTGTTTCCATCGTCCTGGCTGACATCGATAATAGACATAACTGAGCATCTAGAACATGTCGAATTCCAACCTGCGAAGCTTTTCTGAGTCTGAAAAGATTTGAACCGCAGTGGTCGAATGGAAAATGATCTCGATAAACTCATTATTGGCCTAATAGGCAGACTCCTTCGCAATCCAAAATCCATTCTCCGATTTACATATTGATGGGATTCTCGAACACCCAACTGAATATTTATGGCATTATTTTTTCTCGAGGCAGCTAGCATGGAGGTCATACTTCGTCCTAGCATTTCTGAGTCTTCAGTGAAGTCCGGCAGCGACGAAACGCTCGTGTCGGGAAGCAGCAACGCCAGCAAGCAGGAAATGAACGTCCCTGCTGACAACACCAGCCATGGCACGAACGGGTATGTCCATGAGCCCTGGAAATAAACAAAATGCTAGTAAGATGTAAATTTTAGGCAAAAAATTACCAATAATTATTAGTTAGGAGTGTGAGAACGAAACGAATCGCCTATTTACGACCAATTTCATTTAATATAAGAACTTGCTATCCCTTCCGGAACCTATTAAGAAACAGCAAAGGCAATCGAAGTGGACATCAGAAATGAATATTTTTTATCAGACGACTTTGATCGAATTGTTGGGGAGACTAAAAGACTAATTTATTTATTATACATACGCTTAATCACACAATTAATAAAGTTCCCATTAAGATTGGCATTGAGTTTGACTCGAGATTTGTTGTTCTGCCTCTTGAACTAAATATTAAATACAACATAAATAGGATTTAAGTGATAATCATGATATAAATCGGTAAACTTTCTAAGTGGTGCAATACCTTTTACTATATCCAATGACCTCTGTGAATAGTTGCCCAAAGTCTAAAATGTATTCCAGCAACAAAAATAAGATTGAAACTAAAATTTATTCTTAAGAAATTAAATTTATTGTCTTAAGAAAATTTATTCATAATTTATTAATTTCATTTAAATTCAAATACACCATTAAATTGTAGTCATATTTAAAATCACTGAGATTTCCTTCCCTCACATCCCCTCACCATTAGCACGATGAGGGGTAGGACGAGCTGCCCTATGAGGGCTGTCGCAGCGAGCACCCCGAAGCACGAGGCTCTGGCGACCGTAGGGAGGACCTCGAGGGTGAGCAGCACCACGCAGCACGCTGCGCCCTGCGTCACTAGCACCCCCAGCAGCAGCAGCACGCTCAGAGACAGAGATAGAAGAAGCTCGGGTCCTGACCGAGGAATGATGTAGCGAGCGTTATAGATCATTTGATCATGAATGATACAAGTTTAAAATTAGCAGTATATCTGGGTATGAGTGAAGCACCTAGTTGATCAATATTGTGGATATAAATAACAAGCTTTAAATGTTATAATAGCAACCATGATTTAACTACTCGTATTTTAAACACAATTGGAACTGTTTACTTCTTCATTCACTATATTGTGAATAGTAACACATATGTTTTTAAAGCTTCATCATTTATGAGTCATTTTATATTGATGTTTTCATGTAATGGTAACACTTAGAACTACATCCAGCAAGTCTCACCTGCCCCCTGGGTGGCTTGTAATTCATGTTTCTAATACGTAGCAATTTACTAATAATGGCGGATTAGCGTTTATTAGGCCTTAGGCCTGTCGCCGATTCTTAACATCGCAGAAAATTAAAACATTTCTGCGGGTCTCGAACACGCAACTCACTGCTACAATTCTGTTTTGCTTTAACCGCCCAGCCTCCTCGCCGATTCTGACCAGAAACTGGCGCACAGAGCTGGGAGCGAACCCGCGCCTCTCTGCGCCAATTTTGGTACTCTGAACTGTAACCACTGGGCCACCCTACACCCTGTTTCCAATCGTCATTTTGATATTTTCATGCATGATTACAAATCATGATAAAAGTTTTCAGCAACTCTGACCTGTCCAGAAGAGCCTGATGCACACGACGGTGACGCCCAGTGACGTCATCAGGAGATGGGTTACGACCAGCAGCGATCGACGTCTGGCCACGGACAGCAGCACACCGAATATAAAGATGGACAGCAGCCTAAGAAACTTTATCAGTCAATCGAAAAATAAAATAATGTAATATTTTATTCTTACGTTTTTATCATTATATTCTGTATGTTTGAATTAAATTTCATATTATATTTTGTAAATATTAATTACACTAATATTTTTTTACTAATATGATTCGTGCTGTTGGTAAATTTAGATTACGTAAAGCGCGTCCTTCATCTAAAAAACTCAAAATCAGCGACATTTAATTCAAATTTAATTCACAGTTTCTAGATACTTACTATTATTTTCAAGCATAGTCAACGTTAGGGCTTAAAAAAGAATTGATTCAAATAATTACCTACAAAATGAATCAAATCTCACACTGAATTGACGAGCTCACCTGATATACATTGCCTATACAAAAAATTACGCGTGAATGATTGTTTAATTACGATCAATTATAACAGGATAAAAGACACAGTTGCGTGCATATAAAACACAAATTTTACTCATTTGTTTATTATTCATTATGCATTAGTCAATATGAATAAATTAGACAATATGTATAAATTATTCAATATGACACGTGAAGAAATGTGTTAGTCAATAACCTGGTGGCTGCGACAATAGTGACTCTGAGCACCCAGACGTCGCTGTGTAGCTGACGTAGGAGGCTGTTCCCTTTGTCTCCTGCGTCTGCGGTCCAGTCGAGGGGCCGCATCCTGAGGAAGGACGTGTGGTCCTGCTGTGGGGCGCTCACGACGGAGTGGTACAACGTCGCCTCCATCGCCGACATGAAGAACCTGTGGCAGTATCCTTATTGAAAATAAATGTTTACTAATAAGTCAGCAAATTTGGAATAATATTGGGTAAAAATCTATTATAGCAAATGATCACTTCCTGGCAACGAAGAACTTCAAGATGAAAAATAAGTTGCAATTATAAGGAAAGTTGCAATTCTAAGGAAATTTATCAGCTCTCCTTCTATAAAACTCGAAAAATAAGCTAAAATAATGAATAAAATGTGACAGAAAGCGAACCAGATCCAGAGTAGAGCCATGACGCCCTTGCGCAGTCTCGCCCCCAGCAGCATCACGGCCAGTGCGCCGTGCCGGCTCCTGCCGTGCCGCGCCGCTGCGGTCGCCAGGTTGCCGAGGTGAGCCTCGGTTGAGGGCGGTAACCGGCGCCGGTTGTAGCGCGCAGTTCGGTCTGACTCCGCAACCGCGCGACTCGACTTCCCGCTCGTCAGTAACCAACGAATCGACTCCGGGATCACCCTATGAACCATGAATTTTTATTGGTTTCTTTCCACCCTAAGAATAGTATCCCTATTTTTGTTATCATAAATTTTTAGAAAAGTATCATTTATAATTCAATATTATATTATCAAGGTTATCATCTTTTTCAGAGTATTCAAAGATCCTTATCATCCTTTTCAAAGTAATTTTTCAGTTGTTATAGCCATCAACCCTGCAAGCAGTAATTCTCTTTTAGCTATTAGTTTACACCCTAGGAACAATATCTTTTCAGTGGAAAGTTCTTGCTTTAATGGAAATTATCTTTTTCACTGCCCAAAATATCTAAACGAGGAGTATATTTCCAGTGGTTGCTTTTCTGCTTTCATGCAGCACGAGTCTGGTTATTGATCAATTTCTTGCCTGCATGAGAAAACTCATTTCAAGGTTAGCTTCTGCNAAGGCTGTACTTCAAACACCACCCACACCACCTGCCGGGGTGTTAAAGTCTGGACTTCAAACACCATCCATACCACCTGCCGGGTGTTAAAGTCTGTACTTCAAACACCACCCACACCACCTGCCGGAGTGTTAAAGGCTGGACTTCAAACTACATTCTAGGATTAATTGTAAGGTAACTAAATAATATTTTTATTATTGGATAATTAATAATATCCTCTTCGTTTACAGCTTTATCATAAATTATATCTATCGTATTAAGGTCGAACTTTTACCTCAGTCAGACGGAAATTCAAATGATCCTGCATCATGGAACCCATTTTATCTTCCTGAATACGCACTAATTATCTGTCTATTCTTTAGTTTCGAATTTATTCAGCCCTGTTCTACTACTCATTTAAGATCAGAACGCCTTATACACTCGGGATTAACATAAAACTTGAATTGCAGAGCTGAGAACCTGTAGAAGAACTGCTGCAGGCGCCTCATCACCTGCAGGAAGAACTGCCTCACTGCAGAGGAGACGGAAGAGGTATGTCATTCTGTACACGTGGAAAATGATAACCGGAATGGTGCCAAACTTCGAGAGCGAGACCTTCAGGATTAAGACATTTATCACAACGAGAGAAAGGGGAGACTGTGCAAGATCCCCCCATTACTTAACAGATCCGCAGTCAGATTTCAATCCATGCGGGAAGGATCACTTTCCGTGGCAAGGCCAAGGCTGTTGAACGTCCTAATGGATCTAAGAGAGGGGGAGTTCACCCTGGAGACCTGCAAGAGACAACTGGACGTTTTCCTGGGCACAATCCCAGATCGACCTCCCCTGCAACACTACCAGCGGCGAGAAGCAAGCAACAGCATCGTGCATCAGGTGGACCAAATGAGGGCGGATGAACGATAATCAGAGGCGGCGATCCATCGTGGCCTGGGNCTGTCAGCCAGCAGTCCCCCACTGACCACTCACCTGTCAGCCAGCAGTCCCCCACTGACCACTCACCTGTCAGCCAGCAGTCCCCCACTGACCACTCACCTGTCAGCCAGCAGTCCCCCACTGACCACTCACCTGTCAGCCAGCAGTCCCCCACTGACCACTCACCTGTCAGCCAGCAGTCCCCCACTGACCACTCACCTGTCAGCCAGCAGTCCCCCACTGACCACTCACCTGTCAGCCAGCAGTCCCCCACTGACCACTCACCTGTCAGCCAGCAGTCCCCCACTGACCACTCACCTGTCAGCCAGCAGTCCCCCACTGACCACTCACCTGTCAGCCAGCAGTCCCCCACTGACCACTCACCTGTCAGCCAGCAGTCCCCCACTGACCACTCACCTGTCAGCCAGCAGTCCCCCACTGAGGGCACCCAGGACTCCCCCACAGTGGGTGACGGTCAGCAGCCATGGGCGCAGCCACGCCCGCTCGCACACAAGCCCCCACTGGACATGAAAAATTTGTCAATAATTTAGCAGAAAATTCAAATTTTATGTTGCTTTTAGCAAAGTTATTAGCCTGAAATTTCTCGGTAACGAAGGCGTTATTATATCTTCTCTTTATTTAATATACACTTTGAAATAAAATGTTAGTTCAAAAATAATTATAACGGGTAAATAGGAAAGATATTTGAGTTTGCATGTGGAAGGAGTAAATTCAACCGACTACAATTCATCCATAATAATCAATATACTTTTTTTTTATTCGATGAGGAAGGGGCAAAGATGCACAAAGTTATCTTTGTACATTCGGTTCATTTTCAGTTTTTGGAGCAACATTTCTTAATAGATCATTCGCTAAGTTCAAAGCAAATACTTCTAATGCACATCTCATCTTCATTTGGAGAAGTCGCTCCTAGCTTCACCCTTTGATCAGTGAAACATTCCGTATCTCATCGCCAGTCCTCAGAATTTTTCGGACACTTGTCAAAGATGGCGACGAGACAAAATATTGCGTATTTGAAGGAAATCATTAAAGTTTGCCTCTGTCAACTTGAACTACTCTATACAGCTCATTATACGAAGAAAAGTTACTGGGGTGAATTTTATGTGAATTTTAATTCCGTGTGGCTAGAAGTCAACATGGAAACTGAAGCATTTAGACTCCCTAACGTCCCGTGGCGTTCAAAATTCGTCAAAATAACTTAGGCCCAAGGTTTTTTGAATACTTTTATTTCGCGAATTCAAATATTTCACTTATCCAATGAAATATTTTATCACTAGATGGTTGACAGAATACAAATTTGGATTTTGAGCCATGCTCACCTCTGCAGTGATGCTCACCTCTGCAGTGATGCTCACCTCTGCAGTGATGCTCACCTCTGCAGTGATGCTCACCTCTGCAGTGATGCTCCACTCAGCGTCGTGTAGTTGGAAGACGTAGCCATAAACGCAAGGTTTCGTTCCCTTGTGTCTATCGTGCGCGTCAACGTACATCTCACACGCGGCATACGTCGTGCGGTCGCTGACAAGCGACTTTTCAAGAAGCGAAGTTGACCAATGAATATCTTCGATATTTTCTTGAGGAAATTCTCCACTTTTATCATTGATGCGATGAAATTCGTAAGTTTGGTTTGAATTTGGAAGCAATTTGACGAATTTTCTTTCAGTGAAGTCGTGCAGCGGAGTAATAAGAAGATTATAGGTCTGCCGGTCAGGATTTTTTTCCGCCTTTCCAGGAATCGATGCATCTACGACGGCGTCATTGTATTGATAATTTCCCGGTGAATTTTTATTTTGTATGAAATCTGACAGTATATTATGGTCCTGACTTTTATTTGGGATGATTTCAAATGAATAAGCGCTGTTTATCATTCTAATGCCGCTACGGGATCGGTTCTTCTGGAAGGACCAGAAATTCTGGTTAATTTCTTTCAACAATTTCCCCCGTTGTCGGGAATAATTTCCGCTTGAGGGTGCGAGATAGAAGGAATCTTCTAGCAATGAGCGAGTTGTCCGCTTGCGCAAATCTCTATGTAAATTGTTTATCATTTCAACCCGTGGTTCCTTGGGAGTTGGCCATTTTTTATTTAGAGCATTATTAATTGGACCAAAATTTTGAGTTTTCATTAAGGCTAATCGAAAAGCATCTCTGTGCCCAGAGTAAGAAGAATATTTACGTACAGTTCCCCGATGAAAGAATTGCGGCAATTCTTTTGTGTTTTTCCTTGAATTTTGTAGCCAATTTCTTCGGTTCCGATATTCGTGCGACAAAAACTCTGGACTCGTGTTTTTTCTGCATCTCTTGAAGACATTAGAAGTCTTCAAATTTATTATCAAATTTAAAAACGGACTTTCTGAAAATCGGTTGGGTTTCAGATAAGAAATTATTTTTTCATCTCCATGGTATATTCTTTTAATATGATTTGTTTCTCTTGACATTCCTTCTTGATAACGCCCTAGCATGGCTGCTCTAGGACTCCTATTGATATTTGGTAGGTCTTGGCCAGCAGAGCCTTTGTTGCTGACCGTTGTTGTTGTTGTGGCATTACTTGTCCTGAGCCTTCTTGTTGACGTTTCTAAACCAACGGAAGGAAAAGTCTCCATGGATTGGGTCGACTTAGATAAGCTGACATCTCTCGTGCTCGATAAATCTGGTTGTCTTGATTTTATTATTTTTGGGTCCGCGTAGCTTTGAAGCGCTTCGGTTTGATCGGCATGAAGTCGAGAAATTAATTTTGAAGCTGACACGGCGGCGGTAGGCAGCCAAACTTCCTCTGCCCAGCCTTCAGGCAACTGAAGGTGTGTGGAAAATTAAAAAAATTTACTTTGAAATTAATATAATAAATAAATGAAGGGTAGACTCCTTGTATACATAAATCAGCTCTAACTCAATTTTTTGTGCAGGAAAGATATCTTTGAGTAATAAGAATTAGTCAATAAAAACGTCCAGTAAAGCTTTTTCGATATTTACATATATTTTTAATTAAATTATAATTTGCACCTAAGTTTTAGGGGAGTAATATGCAGCCGTTGTCCATGTCAGACCTATACAAATGCACACAAAACAAAAAATGCACAAAGCAGTGATTTTTCAATCTCTTATATGCCTCAAAATTATCGCCTATAAAATAAAGGTAAATTTAACCTAATAAAGATGAATTACAAACTTAAATTACTTAGATAAATTACTTGAATAACCTTCTTTCTGGTTTTCATGAAAAAATATCTGATGTGTGATAATTCTGCAAGAAATGTTACAACAGTTTACAATAAAATAATTTTTCTGTGAAAGTTAGAAAACAAACTTTCTGCGTTTCAGGGTGATCTTTCTTATTAAGTAACTAATAAATTCCACATCATTATTATATGCATTGACGGCAGAATAGAAAGTAAGTCTAGAATTTTTTTTTTCAAATTTTTGATGCTGTTCTAGTGTTAAAATTGAGCAAACGCTATTTATAGTCGGTTTTACGATTATGTAAAAATTTGTTGGTAAGAACCATAGAAGCGCAGCCGATCGATCTTTTAATTATTTTTTTTTATTTATTAATACATATTTGAGATGTTGTAGAGACTTTTACTTAGTTTGACGGTTCATACATTCATCTTTTTCTTATCTACTTTCTACATCATTACACTAAACCAATTCATAATTTAACAATTATGGCCTATTTCTTCAATGCCGACACCTCTTTGGAATGGTGCTCGAAATACAATTCCAAACGATTTATGGAAATTTGTCATATTAAGTCTCCACTGTTGTCAGTATAATTTTTTTGCAAACAACTTAATCCTATATCTAAAATTTCAAGACTTGATGAACAACCGAGATGGTTTAATACGCCATTAATAATGATCTAAATTGGACGTCAGCGATCGCTATTTGAATTTAATCCCGTATTTAATGAATTAGAAGAATTACTTGTCTGGACTACCGGTAATTTGAGTAATGAAAATGTTGCAGGTCTTTGTCATCTTACCTTACAGTGATGGTCGGGTGTGGTGAGATGATGCTCGATGATGCCGGAGTTGATGCTAACATGCATCAAGTTGATGAGGAGCAACAACAGGAGCAGTAGCTGGTAGCTACCACTCACCCTCTCTACCACTCCGTCTATAGAGGATGGCACCATTGCGTGACTTGCAACTGTCACCTGCAGCTAATTAGCATACGCAGCCTCTTAGCTAAAACTCACGATTTCTGGCATCTGACAATAGCTTGAGTTCGTAACAAGAAAAAAATAAAATATATATATATATATGTACTGGATGTCTTGATATAATGTTACGATATTATAACTGGAGTTACGATAGATAACTGGATGTTACGATATTATTCGATGTCATCTACGAACTTAAGCGAACTTGATTGATCATGAAACGTTGCGCGCAGTTAGTTCTGTGACTCTAAACTGTATTTAATAAGTATTTTAATCCTTGCATTACGCCCTGTTTGGAGTAGCAAATGACCGAGTGCAGGCTGCGCATAAACTGTTCTGCTATGGTAAGGGAGGAAGTGCTGGAGCTTTTGAAATATTCAATAAAATTTCAACTTAATAATAATGCAATGAAAATATTTTCTTCCTAACTTTGAACGTCACTGCTTATGCAAGCAACATTTTTTTACTTAGTAGGAAATGTTCAAAAGTTCAAATTTTTTAACAATATGATTCAGCTAGGCATGGATGGCAATATAAGAGCAGTTGTTTCTATAATTACATAGAGTCGATGTATAATCATTAAAATTGAGTCACAAATAAATACAGATAAACATTAAATTTAAATCACGAGGGTCATATCCTAATAACAAAATGGTGTCAAAAATACTATTTTTGCAACATTCAATGTATTCGGTTTATCAATTTGTATGCTTGTTTATGCGCTAACGCAGAATCGAAAGCTCAAAATAAC
This sequence comes from Hyalella azteca, assembly GCF_000764305.2. Taxonomy (NCBI): domain Eukaryota; kingdom Metazoa; phylum Arthropoda; class Malacostraca; order Amphipoda; family Hyalellidae; genus Hyalella; species Hyalella azteca. Next base: position 65,782 of record NW_025941291.1, on the reverse strand, counting down.
CTATACGAGCAATGCTGAACTACCCTGCATATTTGGTAAATTCAGATCTCCTGAGATCAAAATTTTTTGCATTATTCATTTTCCTTTACTTTCTATTTACTGCTTCTGTGCCCAAATCCTATAAAAGCCATCCTTCTTCCGACAGCATCAATTCACAAAACGATTGTTTATATTTCCAGTCATACAATGTATTTCAATAAATTTGTGTATTAATGCATGTTTCTATAAATATTTGAGTTAATATCGATACAAATTGATGACTATTTTCCGTTGGGCGGAAGTTTCGCAAAACAGTTTTGAATAACCGACATTTTCCCGACTTTCCAATGACCTTATAATGCACGTTTATCCGGTAGATATTGGTCGTTTCACTGGACTATCACAGGAAATTTATATGAATTCAACATGAATAATTTCCGGAATCAGCAAACTTCTTACAATGATTAAAATGGAACCTCGGTGTTGAGAAAGGGAATAAGGAACTTCTGAAAGTATTATAGATGATTGAATCCTGAAATACAGACGCTCGATTTCTTGTCACTTTCCAATAAATATTAAGAAATGAAATAATATAAACACGTGAGCAGCTCGACTTCAGGAACTCTAGTCTGTTTGAACCCAAGCACTGAACTGCAGACGTCGTGGGAGTGTCTACTTTTGTCGCCAGTTCACGGGGCCAATTTTCTCGATCATGTCCGTGATGATGGCCCGACGTAACAAGTCTGAAGCGTGCCGGTGATTCTACAGCACTGAACGTAACAGAAAGTAATCAAGCCAATGATAAGTGCCTGCACCATGCAGGCGTGGCATTAGTTAGACAAGATTGTCTCATGTGATACCTCACGACGAGTTATATTGTAATAATTGTTAATGATCTGAGCGCATCAGTATGTTAACGTAGGAAAAATACTGGATGAGAGCTGATACTAAATATTGAGCATCTGTAGTAATTTTATTAACCAAATATCTAACAGTCATTTAATTCAAACTTTTTTCAGTGCCAATCGTACAATTTATCGATAGAGCTGAATGTCACGAACGTTTGTAGACATTGATTGTATGTTATTCAGGCGGTAGAACAGCATTCAGGATTCTGTAATATTCGTAGCCGTTCATTTTTTCCCCATGTCTATGCAGAGTTATAAGATACAGAGTCTTTACTGGCTTCGGAATTTGACACAGCTTTCTCGCTGTGCATTCTGGATTCGAAATTTAGCGTAGAAATATCACTCCATTTTGTTTTTGTTCGAACCTTGCGCTTGCTCAAACTAAGGTGTATGTCAAAAAGTTATTTCAAGATATTGTTATTGCTGAGGGTTTTAATGGAAAACGATTCATTGTCTTTCGTATTACGCCTATACTTCTTCTGAAGCTAAGCTTGTGGAATAGAAACTCATAATCATCCAATTTTACTGGTATGTTGTATTGTTGGTAAATAATTTTAAAAACCCACCCCATTTAGCTGTACGCCCTCACATCAAAAAGTGTGACGCTCGGTGTCCGAGAGAAATTAAAAAAATTCATTTTCTTTCTTTCGGTGCTGCATATTTTAAGATTTCGGTATACTTGCATATTTATTAATAAAAATCACGTTCGAAAAACGCTCAAATTGTTCATATTTGCTCGGAATTGGTAATAATTCTTTTTTAAAGTTATTGAGCCTGTGATTGGTTAACTTAGGTTTCTACTTATATCATGAAAATTAATCGTTCAGATCATTCTAATAGGATTAATACATTTTTGATGTGACGATGAAGCTGGTCAAAACGTTGTCATTGATTAAATAGTGAATTTTCTTGCCGTTTACTCTGTTATCTAATTCATATTAATTCATCTTGTACGTAATCGTTCGACTACATGAATTGCATACGAGAAAAATCCTGCAGACTGTAGACGGGCATTTTGAACTCAATTTCACGACGGAAAAATGCGTGTATACGGTCCAGTGATACTGTATCTGCAGCCAGCAGTTTGAACTCCTTTCTTTAATACTTAGCAGATTTCATTTTTATATCACCCAATTTATTTGACCCGCTGATCACGATATTTCAGCCGATTTTAAAAGAAAAAATGGATTTTAATATAGAATGCTTGCAGTTACTTAAAACATGTAGATGGAATTTTTAACTCTTTTTATTGCTACAAAACATCGTTTACGGTTTAGTAGTATAAGTAGTAGAAGATCTTCATTGCTATAACATACCGTTTAATATTTTATAGAATCAGCCGAAAGAATTTTCAACTCTTTCATTGCCTTGGAACAGACCTTACGGCCAGTAGTATTTTTAGCCGGAGACATAATCTCTTTTTTCGCCTCATGATCACGGCATGTGGGATCAATTTTTATTGCTGACGGCGCAATTTCAGGCGTCGACGTGCCAATGAGGCAATTCGTCCAGCTTATATATTGCCTGCTCGAGGCTGAGAGGCTGGAAGCCAGCACTCGAAAATCTCCAGAACAACGCGCCTCACCTTCGCATGAGCCTCTCCCAATTTGAGGCTGTAATCCTAAGTTCAGCGACGAACTTAAGTCATTCTTTTCTGTCGTAACTTGATGAATTTACTTTGAAACCTGGCGCACTAATGGCTGATGCATCTGTGACGAAGCAAATAGTTTTTTATGACGTGGTCACCGAAGTTGACAAGATCGCTAGATTTGAGACCATAATCATGGCTTGCATAAATCTATAGAACCGTAAACATTTTTGAGCTGTTATGTTTGCTGAATGAAAACTAGTACTGAGAGGTAGGAATGAAATGAAGTGTTAGAAAATCTTCAAGCGGGCAAGTTAAGTTATAGTCAGAAGATATTAATAGAACCGGTTAGTTATATTGGTAATTTCTATTTAATGATTTTTCTGAGATACATTTTTTGGCCCTCTATAATGAGACAGAGAAGTTATACTGCTTGAAATTATTTACAATAAAATTTGATGTTATCTCAACTCTTCGTGTCTGCTGAGGAACGGCAACATGCGGTAAATAAACCTCCTGTTTGTTCTAAAAATATTACGTAAGTGAAATGTCCATTGATGTTGAAAAAATTAATTGGATTTGTTGCATGGATGATATTATTAATTACTACTCATTTTTTGCAGTGCAAAATGCAAAGCATAGGAGAGGGCGCCAGCAACGTATTTTTTGGAACATTCTCATCAGATGTCGGCGCTATCGAACGAATTTTTCGAAACCATAAATCAAATCTAATTAATTTAGGACAAGATAAATAGTAGAAATGCTAAAAAATAAGGGATACTAAAAATGGTTCAATCTTAAAAAACTGTTACAATGAGCTAAATACGATATTATTTACGTACAATGTAAAGGATAGCAACCGCAAAATGTGTGTGAAGGACATCAATTTAGTTTGTTATCCTACCTCTTATGCCTTGTACCTGACGCTGCTAGGACACCATTCATCCTCTGAGTGATTTACGGGGCGCCAACATAAATAGTTTCCAACGTAAAAACCTTTAAAAGAGAAAAATGAGTTTTGCTACCACGGAGGTCAGCATCACGGTGCTGCAAAATGAGATTATAGTTTAAAGATGATTAAGATTCTCTATATGCTGTTTTCCTCTATCTCGTTGGTATACATAAGTCTGAATTTGAAACAGCTTCCGAAAATGTCAAGCAACGTTTCTTTTCCCAATTGAATTTTTATTTCATAACTTTAAATGAAATCCACATAAAGCATTCCATGCATAAGAAAACATAGTCGCTTCCGAGAAGTTAATAATAGTTTTAAAGCAATTAAAAAATGCTCGTGTTTTATTGTATTATTTAATTTTCTACGGGCATTTCTAATTCAATGCAAAATAAATTCTTTGACCCTCCCAATTTTTTTAGCGATAGTAATCTAATCTTCCCAAAAAATAAATTTTACTTCCTCCATATGATTGTTGACTTTCTGTGTGCCTCGGGGCGTCTTCGTGAATAACGGTTCTTAAGAAATGGCTGTACGGTAAGCATTTTTTATATTTTAAACAAACCATAATTTTGCAAATTCCTGAAACTTGTTGCAAATACAAAAAAAAACTTTCACTTTCGCCCACACTTACGTTCACGGCCTATACTAGAAATAAATAAGTCATGGTTTCGCGTCCCTCAGGCACCACAACCAAGAGCTGTCGCGTCCCTCAGCCACCACAACCAAGAGCTGCCGCGTCCCTCAGCCACCACAACCAAGAGCTGCCGCGTCCTTCAGGCACCACAACCAAGAGCTGACACGTCCCTCAGCCACCACAACCAAGAGCTGCCGCGTCCCTGAGGCCACACAACCAAGAGCTGCCGCGTCTCTCAGGCACCACAACCAAGAGCTGCCGCGTCCCTCAGTGGTCCCATGATCATTACACCAAGCGCCCCTCAGCCACGACCTCTTATCTCCCTCACCAGGCCTCGGGCGCGCGGTCACTTTACAAGGAGACATTTTGCTGACGACATGCACGGTGTCATTAATTTAATAAGCCCTTGGCTTTAATCAGCTAGAGGCCTTCCTGCCAATGTCAATTGCACCGGGAGGTCCACGTCTTCTTTGTTCAGTTGCCTGGTCGCGTCTTCTCAGATGAAAATTATTGCGGGGTGAAACAGTGAATGGATCTGTTAAATTCGTTGAAATTGTTCCAATGATATTGCGTTACTGTTGTTTATCAGAGTATCAATTTCATCTATTGTCTTTTCAACAGGACTTATTAAAGGAAGGAAATCTCACGTAGTTAACTAACCAGGACCGGCTTTCGAACTTGAATTACGGAGAACTTCCAGAAAATTTTGTATTCTAAGTATTAAAAAAATTTGATGCCATAAAATGAGAGATAGGAGAAAATAGAATTTCTACTAGCCAATTTAGAAACTTATTATGTACTATCTAATCTTATATGAAATAAATTGTCTTCATATATGACAATAATAATTTGAATGAGAAAAAACTTTTCAGAGAAGTCATTTTTCTGGAAATATAACGCCTATAATAAAAATAATTGTCGTTGAAATTCAACGTAAAATAAAACGCTAAATCCATTTCTTATAGAAATAAGCGCAATTCTTCCTCTTCATAGAAAATAATTTGGCATTTTAATAAGAAAGAAAGTGCTGATAATAAATATAATAATATAAATGATCATTTCAACTCTGTAATTATATGAACCATAAATTATAATCAGTATTAGTTTAATTACCAAATGCTTCAATCCAATGTTACATCGAAACTCAGCAGCAATTTCATCATAACATATTTATTGGAACATATTTTTATCATTTTATTTATCGGAAACATACACACTCAGGCATATGTGCCGCACAATTGTTATGAACCATTCAAATATAGACGAACATTCTTCCCGGGCAACGGGTGCGGGCTCGACGAAGTCCGATCGATCTCTTCACCGATGTGACGTCAAGAGTTTGACGTTTGCTTCTGGCCCTCACGCTGGTTTTTTGCAACATAATTATAAAAAATATCAAAAAAATCCTGAAATTTTACAAGCGGGTAAATTATGTTGTTAGACTGATTTTTAATAAGCTGATTTAAGTTGTTATTTAACGTCACTCTCGGGTCACCAGTGAATTGTATGGGCTATGAGCAAAGCTAGCTCTGTGTTTAGGATCAAAATGAGTAACTATTTTCTTTGATAATTTCTTCTGTTTCTTAACAAATTTATTTTCATTGTAAATAATACAATTTATAAATATATGTGAAATAAACAATTATGAACATTAAAATTAATTTCGGTTATTAAACAAGACTGCGATAACAGTTCATACTCTTCAGTATTTATCTTAAATGAGGTTATTGTGCAATGAATACTCAATGCCAAGATACGAAATGAGCCTAATAACGGTTGGTTGAGTTAATATTAATATAATTATTATATTGTTATGTGACGTTTACCATTAACATTATTTTAATTCATAATTATTGACGGCTGAAAGATTTTTAATGCTGCCAATTTATAAAAATTTCAAGGATTACAGGAGCTACAAGAATTTTAAAAAAATTCAACGATGATTCACTACCAGTCATTGGCTGGTTTATCCTAATTTCTAAGAGAATAATACTAATACTTACATAATAATAATTACTACTTCATCTATGGATTGATTGCTTCAACAGCAGAATGCGTTGTTTTAAAAATTCTGAAGAAAAAACACATAAATTTTTTCTTCCCTCTGCAGTCGTGGCCACGGTATTCATCTAGTACATAGCGCTGAAACCTGGTAATCTGCGGTGATCTTTCAAACCGGTGACGGTGAACATTTTAAGTCTCCAAATTAACCAAAATTTTGATAGTTATTCACACGTTTCATCATATTTCTTTCTTCCCCAAGAAGAAGTAAAAGTGAAAATGATGAGTTTACTAACTACAGAGTGACTTTTTGATTGTGTCGAGCAACTGTGCTGCTGAATCGAATTTTATTCGTAATTTTCGGAGAATTACTTAGTCACTCAGCTTGCGGCAAAATATAACGATAATTATAACAAATAAATAAAAAGAGTAAACTGAAAAACTTGCAACAAGTATAGACTCAAAAGTGCGTTTAATATATACAGTAACTTATAGAGGTAAAATTGCACACAAGTCATGTATACAGGAAATCTACTGTAGTTGGGGTACATAAAAAAGTCATAGTATAAGCGACAGGCGACCTGCAGTGCCGTGCATTGCAGGTCTGTTTACCACAGGTTGCCTTGACGTGGCGGGCACAAAGCGATGTTGTGGCACAGGTTGCATGGTTACTGAAGGCCTCCATCGTTCACTAGGTGGACCAGCTCGGCAGTGCTGCTCATGGTCAGAACTAGACCAGGTCCCGCAGTTCCATTATCATAGAAATTTTTCTAATTTTTTCTATTATATATTGTCCGATATTATAATTGCATAAGTTGAAAGAATCCTGCTAAGGATATGTTCCTCCTATTGAGTTCAATATGAATTACTTTGATTAGAAACAACAATTTTTACGTTTCTAACATGTTACGCTTGGAGTGGATCTGATACTTTTTCGAATTCCAAAGTGTTGCAATTAACTTTACTTTAAAAACGCCTAATTTAATATATGCAAGTGAATATTTCGCTTAAAAATTTATGAATTCTTCACTCAGATAAATGGATTGGTCATAGTGTCCTAATAGTGCCACTCTTTCTACTCGTTGCACTCATACGTCAGAATTTCAGGCCAAAATGGACAAGAATGACGCACACAAAGGCAAATTGTGTATTGATATTTTGACAATGCGTCATTCATTTTTGTAAGTGTTTATATTATTACAAATTACTGAGAATTGATAGTTTTTCAAGTTGGGGGTGAGTTTATTAGACTTGAATAAGTTATAGATTGTCATTTATAAACAGCGTTCTCATAAATTGCGCTTTTCCAATCGTCAGGAATAAATGAAATGTAATAAAGTTCATTTACATCTTGTCGCCAACAGGAGAATTTAAGTGACTCCATTCATTTCCTGACTCCAAAATAAAATAATAATAAAGCTTTAAATAATATTGCAATATAACTAATGAATCTTGAAAATGACGTCGCCATATGTCAAGTGTGCGACCTGGGCAGCGCTTGCGTTGCTGTACTCCGCAGCGATCGCTCCCTGCAATGCAATAAGTAAGTAATATTATTAAACAAGCAATATTTTTAAATAAACAAATTTTCAAGTAATATAAATGACTTATTAGATGAAATTTATTAGATGAAATTTCATTAACGAACGAAGTAGAGAGATTTTGCATATTTTTTCGAAATATATATGAAATTTGTGTCATTACTATACTGGTTCAATTAAATTTCTAACAAATATGTGAACAGGATTTTGAGGCGAAAATCAATTCATGAAGTAGTGAGCGAAAAATTATAATATGGTGTAATATGTACAGTATAACATTTTACAATCTTGTATACAGCAGTAATACCGTGTTGCCTAAAATCTGTATATATAAATGATAAAATAATTACAAAATTATATATATTATTATAATATGCATAATAATATTGTGAAATAAAAGACATAATATATTATGTAATTATAATATGAGTAGTTAACGTATAAGATAATATGCGATAAGATAAAAAAGAAAGTAAATATTAGCGATTAATATAAACATCAAAATCTTAAGGAATATGTTCATTTTGGTTAATTTTTCATTTAAAAATGCTTTATTAATCTTGCTTCGTTTGTTTCGTAGTGAAAGCTTTGATCAACTGGACGTTGTATGTAAGGATAAAGTCTGCTATCCCTAAAATTTAACAGACTGCCTCAGCCATGTGGCTAAACAAAACAAACTGAGATCACAGAACTCGTAATCACCGAACAAATTTCAGTGCACCGAAATATATACTGTTTAATTTGTGAAGATAAATGAGGAACTCAATGCTAACGAGTAATTATTATTTCTGGCGGTCTTAATTGAAGTCGCTAATTACCTCACGATAAATAACAGTCTGTGCTGCGCGTTGGTGGAACATGAATAGCCAACGAATAGCCGGAACTAACATACTGCTAATTTTTAATGAGCTTTAACGTTTATTTCAGACGTGAACATGTATAGATACGCGAACATTTAGAATTATATATTCCTTCAACAGTTAGAGACGGGGGCTGGACAGAATGGTCAAAGGTCATGTCGACTTGCACAAAAACCTGCGGGAATGGAACGCAGTTACAAATCAGGACGTGCACTAACCCTGCCCCTGAGGGCGCTGGTGCCAAGTGCATTGCAATGAACGGCACTTTAAGTGACACCGAGACCCGTACAGTGCCTTGCAACACTGAGGCCTGCTGGAGTAAGCAAGTTTTTCTAAGAGCTTAAAGTGATAAGTACATTAGATCAGAGTTCATTGATAAGAAATGAAGGACGATGCGTATAATTTAATGAATTCTAGTAGCAAAATGCTAGTAGCAGCAGCAGATTCAAAGAATTTTTCAATTGAGGCAAGCAATAATCTCAAAACATTAGTATGCTGTTTCGAAAGTGTTATCAGAGTTATTTTTTCAGGAATGTTTTGCGCACTGTGCGCCAAAACGTTTATAGGATTTCTCATAAAATCTCCCGAATTTAATCATAGGTGTTTAAAATTGGGTGCTGCAGATTATTCTGCATCTTTTTTTTGGAAATTCTCGCTTCAGTTAAATCTGTCGTGGGCAGCTTCACAAACGATTGTATATAAACTCATTCAAATTAACAGGAGCTGAAGCCAACTGTGCTGAAATGGGCCGATGTTTATTCATGAGTTTATTAGCGTCACCTAATTTCTATTTAATTATTTCTAAAGAAAAATATGTTTGATTTACTAATATCGATCAACATGAATCATTATTGGGGTAATCCCTGCGTTTGTGTGATCCAAAATAATTGTAAATAAAATTTAAGTGTTGAAATTTACAGTTTGAATTTAAAATATAAAACAACATTTGAAAATACCTTATATTTCGAATAAGATTAAAGCTCTCTTCCACATTTCCACTGCAGCTCAACAATGGAGTAACCTGACCGCATGCAGTGCTAACTGCAGTGTAGGGCTACAGCACGCGTATGCCATGTGCGGGGACCAAATCTGTACCGGCGATCAGAAGCAAGTCAAGACAATCGAATGCAATACCTGGGACCCCAAAACCTGTCCTGGTACGTGAATATTTCTTACGTAAAGAATTTTAAAAAAATTATATTCTTCTATGAATAGAATCTAAAAAACTTTACAGGAAATCAGAAGTGACCTTTAGAACTTCTGATGTGTTGATATTAGAAGTGGTCATGTTCACTTTGAATGCTTTATTATTGAATCCATTCAATGGTCACGTATATCATAACATTTTCACATATTAATAGATAATGTCATTCAAACTTTAACCGCACGAGATATAGTTTAAATTTTAATGGATCTCGTGTAAAGACTCGAGAACAAATATAAACAGTCCCATATCAAAATCAAAAATGTTCAATCAAAATTTGTAACTTGAGAATGGTCGCCATTCAAACACCACATTTTTGTTTTTTGACCAATAATCTTTATCATTGTTAAGTGTGACAAACATTGTCGCTCATTTTATGTTGTTTTCCAATAAATATCTCAACAGACTTTTTTGTAATAATTCGTTAAGCATGGTAAACATTGTCGCTCATTTTAAGTTGATTTCCAATAAATATGTCATAGACTCTTTTGTAATAAATCGTTTAGCGTGCTAAGCATTGTCGCTCATTTTACGTTGTTCTTCAATAAATATGTCAACAGATCCTTGCAAGACGTACGTGTGTCCCAAATACTCGGTGTGCGTGAACATGTCAAACTCGACGCACAGCAACCCTGTGTGTTCCTGCACGATGGGATACGCGCTCATCGACGGAGCGTGTATTGTCCAGCTGTTGTGCCGAGTGGTATCGATCGCGCTGCACTTTTTCTTCACGGCTGTGTTCATGTTCATGATGCTGGAGAGCCTGCACATGTACTCTCTCGTTGGCTCCGTCGTCAAAACAGACGGCATGTTCACCCCCGCACAAAACCTGCTACTGGGATGGGGGGTGCCTGCCTTCGTGGTGCTCTTCACCATGTGCTTTGAGTTCCACAACTACGGTGGAGTCTACCAGTAAGTTTACCCTTTGAAATACACCATGCACTCATAATGCATATGTCATATTTTTTCCTTAGTAATATACTGTAAAACTCATAGCACGAATAAACAGCAAACCAATTTGGAACAAAATGAATCACACAAGGACAAAAAGTAAATCTTTATTTGATAAAGTTTGGTGAGTGTGGGCATATTATGTTGAATCAACGTTGATTCAACGTTTAGTAGTTGAATTTAATATGTTTGAATGTTGCTTTAGCGTTATTTGTCTGTAAAGAAATAACTTTTTTATAAATCTGTTTTTCCACCCGTGATGATGTAGCTTCCTGACGAGCTTTTTTGGTGATATATATATATTATTATGAGTGATAAGTGATAATCATGAGGGTTCAATTCTCCGTTGAAAAATAAGAGATTCGAAACTTCTCCTCATACTATATTAATTAGGTATCTATTAGCTTTTTGACCTGCTATATAATATCTTGTCGGATTTGGTTTAATCTGACCTGAAAAATTGAAATTCCTACCTACAAATTTGATCTTCAGAATTTAGTTTTTAATTTTTAAATTAAAAGAAATCTCCAATTGAATTTTATTAATCTCCCAGCTGCTGGTTACAAATGGACCAAGGCATCAACTGGGCGCAGCAGTGCCCCATCTACGCGTTGATGATAATCATGCTCACCCTCACTGAGGCTGCCGGGCTGTCCGACTACAAACAGTTGAATGGTGAGTACATTATTTCTTGGGAGAATATATTCTTTATTCACGCAGTCACGCAGGAGCATAAAAAAATCATAACAAGAACATATTGCAAATTTTGAGAAAAAATACAGAATGCTTCCATGTGAATGCCCATATAAGCTATTATATATGATAACTGATTACTGATGAGCTCTTAACAAAATACCTCAGTCCTCAGTAAGAATATTTGAGTTCTACTCCGTATATTTTTTAACCTATGTAATAGTTTTTTTAAAATTATATGTATGGTTTTAATAGTCAAGTTTTTATAGCTCAATCAATAGTTTTAATCGTTTTTCATCACGAAGAAGAATTTATAAGTCATAGAGAAAAAAAGGCATTGAAATTAGAACAGGATACTGGTACCTTACCCATCTTGAATCTTTTGTCTTTTTAATGACCATTTCCCACGTTTGCGGATGCCATAGAAGGCTGAGTTTCATTCAAATTATTAATATCTTGATATCTACTTTGTAAGCTTATTCTTCATTCATCCTAAGCATTCATATGTTTTCATGGCAACTAAGGTTGCAATAACACAAAAAATTTAAACTATACTATCCTGGGCCCATACTTTCAAAAAAAGTTAAGAACTCGTAAGTTCATCCGCCAATCATCGACGGCCTTTCAAGCCAAATCCACCAATCATAGACAAGAAAATAGTGCCTAAGGAGTTACGTTCACTTAGCGAGTTTTGAAAATATGGCTCCTGGATAATAAATCAGCAGCCGAAGTACTTGGCTCATAGCTCAATTTTCAACTCATCTGAATATTCAATTCCGACGACGGTTTGTATTTTTGATGTACTAGGTGATATAGACGCTTTTTTCTCTCATCAGACAAGATTATATAATGACCTTTAGTTCTCTCCTCAAACGATAATATCGGAGCTTTGCTATCTCATAATACGAAATGATTTACTAACCCTCTGTTATTTCATAAGACAAGATAAAATATGGGAGCTGAATAACTGCGGTGGCTGGGAATTACTGAAAATTTGGTAAGGAACTTAGAAAGTTCAATATCGTTACCTCGTCGATGCTGTTCAAGTGGTTACTTCAAGACATATTGCATCTTATATCGAGTGATTTAAACCTGCTGAAATATTATTTAAATGAATTCTTATCTACTGCCAGACGTGAACTCGCAACAGATGATGAGCGCCAAGTTCTCGCAGCGAACGAACCTGTTGCTGCTGCCGCTCGTGTATTTCCATTGGCTGCTGGGCGTCATGTCGGAGTACCAACAGAACCTGGCACTGTACTCCATCTTCTCCATCCTCAACTCGGTGCTGGGTGTGCTCGTCATGGTCTTTCATTGCAGCAACAATGAGAAGGTAATCAATTTCATCCTGCAGTGGTATAGTTATGAAATTTAGAAACAATGAGAAAATTGTTAATAAAAAATATTCTCTGAACTTCAACAGAACTAAACTAACTAAACTAAATTTCCTACAAAGTTTGTTTACTCGCGGACACAATGTTAGGTACATGCATTTTAGTTTATATACAAACACTTTACACCCATATGCTGTAGAGAAAACTTGAAATAATTTCTTATTTACCAGGTTCGTAACCGCATGAAGGATATCTGGAGCAAGATAAGAGGCAAGAAAACAAACACTAAGCCTCTGACGACTGTGAGCCCACCTCCCAATCCGTAATCTCAAAAACATTTCAGGATATACCATCGTAAAATATTCCAAAATCAATGGTTTTATGATTATACACCATTGGGTTGATATTTCAGTAGCTACTATATAACATAACTCAGCACATTGCGAACTTATTGATCAACTTGGAACTCTACAAACGTTAATGGGTTGATCTAACTTTGTGATAAAAGGTATTTAGCATATCAGTTTGTCTATATTAGCCTGTTGCAATTATCTGTTTCAAATAATAATCTGTTATGTTTCGATCTTTTCAATTTGTCTATATCTTGTTGCAAACGTAACTTTATTAGAAAAAACTTCCTATCATTAACTAGCACTTAACTAGCACAAATTTATTATTAGCACAGACTGCATTAATATTATATGTTATTTTAGCAGCGAAATCAGCACCGAAATACCAATCGTTTCCATACAATAGTCCATATCCGATCGCTGGTACGTGTTTCATTAACGACATCACCGCTACAGGTGGAATTGATCAACTGATTGTACTTATTCAAGTATTTATATTTGAATCCTCGAATATTTTTTCATCGTTTTAAGTGTTAAAAACTCTTCCCACACTCTAACTGCCGATCGAATTACGGGGGCCGTTTAACTCAGCCGATCGACTTCCTCAGAAACCCGCGAACTGGCGAAGATCCGCGACTAATTCTTCATATTAATATTTCTCTTAAACCCACGCTGAAGTGACTTAAATAATAAACATGGACTATTTAGTGCTTTTCAGCGCAACTTTTATCTAAGGCAGGATTAATTGAATACGCGTGCATCAGGTTACTTTCTTTTTCTTCATAATCCCAGATGACACTGTTTCTGGAAAGAAACCAGTACAAATACAAAAAATTCAAACTAAAACAAACAAAAGGTCATTGAATATATAAACAATATTCGCAAATATTAAACATTACAGTAAATAACCAAGGCTTTCTAAGCGGCAAAGAAATATTCAAACAAGAGAACTAAGCTCACCAAAATTCGTTCCTGAATAAAGTTTGGTCTGTACTGCGCAGCCGACAGGTGACTAATGAGCGAAAATGTTCAGCAAGACCACGGAATTAAACTACTATTCTAAAGCAAATGTTGCGTTCACAACATTATCCATCTTGAATCTTCTGTTTTTTAATGACCATTTCCCACGTTTGCGGATGCCATAGAAGGCTGAGTTTCATTCAAATTATTAATATCTTGATATCTACTTTGTAAGCTTATTCTTCATTCATCCTAAGCATTCATATGTTTTCATGGCAACTAAGGTTGCAATAACACAAAAAATTTAAACTATACTATCCTGGGCCCATACTTTCAAAAAAAGTTAAGAACTCGTAAGTTCATCCGCCAATCATCGACGGCCTTTCAAGCCAAATCCACCAATCATAGACAAGAAAATAGTGCCTAAGGAGTTACGTTCACTTAGCGAGTTTTGAAAATATGGCTCCTGGATAATAAATCAGCAGCCGAAGTACTTGGCTCATAGCTCAATTTTCAACTCATCTGAATATTCAATTCCGACGACGGTTTGTATTTTTGATGTACTAGGTGATATAGACGCTTTTTTCTCTCATCAGACAAGATTATATAATGACCTTTAGTTCTCTCCTCAAACGATAATATCGGAGCTTTGCTATCTCATAATACGAAATGATTTACTAACCCTCTGTTATTTCATAAGACAAGATAAAATATGGGAGCTGAATAACTGCGGTGGCTGGGAATTACTGAAAATTTGGTAAGGAACTTAGAAAGTTCAATATCGTTACCTCGTCGATGCTGTTCAAGTGGTTACTTCAAGACATATTGCATCTTATATCGAGTGATTTAAACCTGCTGAAATATTATTTAAATGAATTCTTATCTACTGCCAGACGTGAACTCGCAACAGATGATGAGCGCCAAGTTCTCGCAGCGAACGAACCTGTTGCTGCTGCCGCTCGTGTATTTCCATTGGCTGCTGGGCGTCATGTCGGAGTACCAACAGAACCTGGCACTGTACTCCATCTTCTCCATCCTCAACTCGGTGCTGGGTGTGCTCGTCATGGTCTTTCATTGCAGCAACAATGAGAAGGTAATCAATTTCATCCTGCAGTGGTATAGTTATGAAATTTAGAAACAATGAGAAAATTGTTAATAAAAAATATTCTCTGAACTTCAACAGAACTAAACTAACTAAACTAAATTTCCTACAAAGTTTGTTTACTCGCGGACACAATGTTAGGTACATGCATTTTAGTTTATATACAAACACTTTACACCCATATGCTGTAGAGAAAACTTGAAATAATTTCTTATTTACCAGGTTCGTAACCGCATGAAGGATATCTGGAGCAAGATAAGAGGCAAGAAAACAAACACTAAGCCTCTGACGACTGTGAGCCCACCTCCCAATCCGTAATCTCAAAAACATTTCAGGATATACCATCGTAAAATATTCCAAAATCAATGGTTTTATGATTATACACCATTGGGTTGATATTTCAGTAGCTACTATATAACATAACTCAGCACATTGCGAACTTATTGATCAACTTGGAACTCTACAAACGTTAATGGGTTGATCTAACTTTGTGATAAAAGGTATTTAGCATATCAGTTTGTCTATATTAGCCTGTTGCAATTATCTGTTTCAAATAATAATCTATGTTCCGATCTTTTCAATTTGTCTATATCTTGTTTCATACGTAACTTTATTAGAAACAACTTCTTATTATTAACTAGCACTTAACTAGCACAAATTTATTATTAGCACAGACTGCATTAATATTATATGTTATTTTAGCAGCGAAATCAGCACCGAAATACCAATCGTTTCCATACAATAGTCCATATCCGATCGCTGGTACGTGTTTCATTAACGACATCACCGCTACAGGTGGAATTGATCAACTGATTGTACTTATTCAAGTATTTATATTTGAATCCTCGAATATTTTTTCATCGTTTTAAGTGTTAAAAACTCTTCCCACACTCTAACTGCCGATCGAATTACGGGGGCCGTTTAACTCAGCCGATCGACTTCCTCAGAAACCTGCGAACTGGCGAAGATCCGCGACTAATTCTTCTTATTAATATTTCTCTTAAACCCACGCTGAAGTGACTTAAATAATAAACAAAAAAGATCTTAGTTGTAATTTTAACAATTCCTTCAATTGCGTCAGAATGAAATCTACGCCAGTGATTATGACAGAATTTGGGTTATTGGAGAGCAGCCATAAATTAGCTTCTTAGATGTAATTTACTTCAATATGTAACTCAATAAATTTAAGCAGGACACTTGCTGAGTGAGTTATTTGCTTCAACTGGTTATTATGTGACACGAAATGATTGACAAAAATATACAGTTTCTGCAATGATAGTTTTCATTATTCCTTGGAAAAGTCCTGTTTCTCTTTGTTATTGATGTTCCGACATTTTTGGACAAATGTAAATAATTTAAATGCAATTAAGTTTAGTGAGGTTTAAGCATGTCTCTTCACAGTAGGCATTTTAAACCATCACTAACCCGTCTTTATTCCCAATTAAGGTTCATATCACAATACTAACTGCTATTATTGCGAATAAAAAAATATACGAACGGTCTTCATTAGCTGAGTGGCTCGCAGTGTTAATAAATATTTTATGATTTTTGCACAACCTAAGTGAGTGACATAAAATTTTTAAAATTTCATTTGAATGTTAAAAACTCCGGAGAGTTTGGAAGAACGCGCTATTGAAACGGACAATTTTTCACGAAGATACTAAATTTCTTCAGAATTAGT
Source organism: Hyalella azteca (assembly GCF_000764305.2). Classification (NCBI taxonomy): domain Eukaryota; kingdom Metazoa; phylum Arthropoda; class Malacostraca; order Amphipoda; family Hyalellidae; genus Hyalella; species Hyalella azteca. Next base: position 49,041 of record NW_025941291.1, on the reverse strand, counting down.
CAATGATTCGTAATTTTTAACTCGTAAAGCGGACAATTGGAAGAAATTTTCAGTCACACATGCTGATACGAACGTTGATTCAACTAATCAATCTTCGATGAAATCCGTTAATAATTACGTTTAATATGATATTGGGGTCATATTGAAACTCCAAGTAAGTCTACACGATCGCGCAGGGTTGCGTGGTTACTGATAAACATCACTTATTGTCATTATGTCGCACCGGTCAGGCAAGTAGGCTAAATAATGAATGCGTTGGTCTACTTTGGAACATCAATTTTTAACACTTGCTCTATAAATTTGGAATTCTTCCTAGACAACCGGAGTTGGAGTCAAAACATAGAACAAAATAAACAATAATGCATTTCCTAATTCGTATTGAAAAAGGTATGAACATGAAAATAACATAATTAATTAAAATAAATGATTCACAGCGATTTACATGAATTTTAATTCGTCATACTATATATATATATAGTATATATACTGTATACTTTACTCAATTAAGCTAATTTAGGTCTCTAATAGATAGTTTTTATGATTGTATCTGAAATTGTTAGGCAAAAATAGCCTGCATGCCGAATTTCAGATCTCAAGAGCAATTTGAAGTGGGCTAATTTTCGTTGTCAATGTTAACAACAAACAAACGCGAAGCTGAGTAAAGAAAAACGTGTTAATAATAAACAATGATGCATTTCCTAATTCGTATTGAAAAAGGTATGAACATGAAAATAACATAATTAATTAAAATAAATGATTCACAGCGATTTACATGAATTTTAATTTTCTATTTTCAATTTTTTTTGTCAGAGCCTAACTTGCTACATACGTCCGTTCAAGCTTTACAATATATGAGGCAATATACATAAAACAAATTTCAAGCACAATTATTCTGGACTCGGTTTCCCTAACAATGTATAGTGCAAATGGAATTAAAATCTGACCGTAATCATTCACCTCAGTGAACAGCTGCTGAGTGAAAAGAATCTAGATAATTAGATATACGTATAATTGCGTGACGTGTGTGTAAGGCAAATCTTACTTATTTATGAACTGTTCTATCAATTAAACTATTTTTCCGATTATGACGGCGATAAATTTTGGCTTTCAATTTTCAGTCATGATTACATTTTTTATTAATTAGATGCTCATGATACTTTTTAGAACGTTTTTAACGCCAAGGAATATTTCTTTCTACCTGTGAAAGAATATATTTTAGGATAAAGGACGCGTTTCATTTCTTTTATAGGAAAATTAGTTGAAAAACGGTCGGAATTCATGCCTTTTAGCTTAAGATGGAAAAACTGTTTAGTTTTCTTTGTTGAAAAGCTAAATTTCTCACAGCATTCATATGCAGAAAAAAAAATTTAAGCAATGACCTTCTCTCCCCGACGCAGATCAATGAGAGAAGGCAGTGTTGGTTAGTAACGATGTGGTTGTCGTGTAAGTCTCATGGATGTTGTTCTGTAGCCTTGACGCCCGGGAGCTCCAAGTTCCAGGGTCGACCGGCAGCAGTACGTCTGAGCGGCCCCTGCGACGAACTTAAGGCTTGTGAGCTTATAGGAAATTTTAGTACAAAAATGCCAAATTCAAGTAAAATTTATCGCCAAGATAAAATGGTTAACGTGTAATTAAATCTAGCCATGGTATTATTGAGGGATTTCCAAAAATTTCAGGAAAATTATTGAAGCGAAAGCCAATTTTTGCTTCTTCACAGTATGCGCACTTTTGATTGCCTCTCATTCTATACGAATGCATAAAACACAGTGTACTGTATGCACATTGCACCCAATATATAAAACATAAGTTAAATCTTTTACAACATATCCAGTTATTAATGGTTTGGACGATCATTTAAAAAAAATAACGTATTGTTTTGTGAAATTATAATTAAAATTCATTTTTATATTTTAGGGTATTTCTCGAATTTGTGTAAAATACAAGGTCATGTTCCACTTGTCTATTTTCTGACTGAAAGCGATATTTCGTTGACATCATCTGAATCAGCGATTCCAAAGTTTTCACTGTTCTTCCAAATTCACGAGAGAATAAACTTTTTCACCTCTTGATAACATTAGATAATTAATTACAATACGCATTCCAAATATTTTCCCACATGAATCTGGAAAATATTTCCTAATGAATTTGAAACCTTCACTCAGGAAAATATAACACCTTTTGACTTTTAGGCAGAAATTTTGACTTTTTGTTGCAGAAATTGTTTGACGAGGCAATCGTCTCAACTGTCGCGAGTCTTCTCACGATAAATCTTCCTGACGTCGTCGCCATGGCGCCCCTGACGAGGCTTCACAAATTCGGGATCGCCTTGTCGTTCTGGGCGATTTTCTCCGTCATCTCGTCCGCTGAGGCTGCACAAAGTTGGTTACGATTTATTGCAAGATTTTACAAAATAATTTTCCTTCGTTGCTCAAATGACAAAATAATAAGAAATGTTATGATATGTGAGACATTCGATCGTTAGGTTAAGTAATAGTGAGACATCATTAGGCATTATTGTGACCTTTAATATAGATAATTTGCAAGATTATATTGTCCCAAATTATGCGATCATTTCAGAGATTTTTGTATCGTTGTCAGCATCAGCTTTTACAGTTTGCCTTGAAACATGTAACGTTGCTTCACAGATGTAAACATGACTGTTCCTAGCATATGTGGACAGCGGTAAATGCAGTAAAATTAATGAACAACATTAATGACTAACATTGATGAGTAACATTGCTTCGCAGATACTGGGCAGTGTACTGAGTAAAATTAATGAACAACATGCAGATGTGGACGGCAAGTGGACGGATTGGTCACTTCTCGCCACGCCGTGCTCGAAGTCTTGCGGCGGTGGACTGAGATTGCAAATTCGTACGTGCTTCGCAGATACTGGGCGGTGTACTGAGTAACATTAATGAACAACATTAATGACTAACATTGATGAGTAACATTGCTTCGCAGATGTGGACGGCAAGTGGACGGATTGGTCACTTCTCGCCACGCCGTGCTCGAAGTCTTGCGGCGGTGGACTGAGATTGCAAATTCGTACGTGTACTAATCCTGCTCCAGAAGGTGCCGGACTGAGGTGTCTCAACAGAACCAATCAGCCCGCCGACCAGGAAATTTCGAATCAAGTTTGCAACCCACAGTCATGTTGGAGTGAGTTTACATATTTTCGATTTTGGGGAATGGCACAGAGCTATTTTTCATTATATTTTCTTACCAATTGAAATTTTATGTGAAAACTCCCATTCATCAGCTTGCAATATAGCAAATTTATGTCCATATGCACAGATTCCATCATTCAAATTTAGTTGCAGTAAGTTTACAATCATAATTGAAGAAATCTATGAACACACATCACATGAAATATGTAAGGAAGATTTTACAATAAAAAATGAAAATAGTTAATTCAAAATCTCTTTGCAACGATAACTTCGTACTCATATAAATTGTGTATACGTAGGTGGTTTTAAATTCATTCATATTTTTGTACCGTTCAGCAGTTACTTTTCTTCGTTTTCTTTTAGAGCCTTGGATGAAACAATGGAAATTTTTCAACCAATCAGAAACCCAATATAGGAAGTAAAATTTTTTTAAGAGTTATCGTGTGTCAGATTACCCAGTTCAGAAATAATTTAGTAAAATATTAACATTATTTAATTTCTTACTAGGCATGAACCCAGAATGGAATGAATGGACTAACTGTACGGGGGAGTGTGACTTTGGAACAATGAATCGCACAGCGAACTGCACCAATTACGACCCCAGTTACTGTGCGGTCGAGGACACGATGAAAATGCAAGTAAAGAACTGCAGTACGTGGAACAAGAAGACGTGCCCGAGTAAGTTTAGTTATGAGTGAAAGTGTAATTTATTTTACTTCTTATATGTTGATCGCAATGTGTCTAAAATCATACCTAAGTTTCATTTTTATTGAGAATAGTATTTATGGTTGTTATTATGTTGGTTATCAGTTGGCAGTAGAATTTGAGAATATTTCTAGATTTCTGGAATTTCGAAATAAAATTCTGCAGTGTGTTAGTGATTGTGGGAAACTCTGAATAAATTTGACTACTAATCCAACACTAAAGAAATATAATTCTTGGAGATGATGATAATAATACAGCTTGTCTACGATCCGACAATACGAATTTAATCTAATAATTATTATTCCACGATTATATTTTATTGTTCGAGCTTAGGTTAAAAATTTGTGTGAATAGGCTACCAACATTCAGCATATTAAGTTAAAACCACGTATTAATTGAGATGAAAAGCCTATGTGATATCACTCCATTTCACTTTGATGCTAAAAGCAGCATTATTTTTTAATTTCAGATTATCTATACGAGAGTTTTCGACCTGAACATTTCATGTTTAAGCAGATCAATGTTATACACCATGGTTTTCAGATCCTTGTTATACATCAATTATCATTTTCATATGTGTCACCAGACATGTTTTGCATCGTGTTCATTCTGTCAACAGATCCATGTTATAGATGATGTTTTCTCCTGTCAACAGATCCATGTTTATATATGTAATTATCATTATGATCATTAGTTTCTGTTCATAGTTTTAAAATTAAAGTATGTTGTTAACTATGAAAAATAATAAATGCTTTCATGCTCATATACCAATCCGAGTTGCAATATTCAGGACCTGAACCTACACCCCCAACGGCACGCCCCATCCCAACTATGGCGGCTGAGCAGAAGGTGGTTGCCACGGTGCTCTCGAAGGGCGCGTCCTCTGTGCTCATCTTCTTCGTGACGCTCACGCTCATTCTGTTCCTGGTGCTTCGTGTCTTCACCATCGACAGGGTCATTCAGATGAACATGGAGATCGCAATCCTCGCCGGACATCTCGTCCTGATTTTTCCTTCAACTCCCGGGGAAAATGAGGTATGATAACTCAAGAAAATTCCAAATTTCAAGTTTTAGTATAAACAGTTATGCTCTGAAAATGGCTTACCCGTTCCATTTACCTGCAATTTAAGGAATATAATTGTGCTGCTGATGATGTAATTTACTGAAACATAACTGAAATTGACCTGCTTTACCATGGAACGAAAAACTCTCACTGAATTTTACTGGACCGTCGACAGATAGGTTGCAAGATCGTCTCAATCGCACTGCACCTGTTCTTCCTGGCGTGCTTCATGTTCATGATGCTGGAGGCCGTCCACATGTACACTCTCGTCGCCTACGTCGTCAAGAAAGATGGACTTTTTGACCGCAAAGTCAACCTCGCCATCGGCTGGGGCGTGGCGGTGTTCATCGTGGGCGTCAGCGTGGGCTTCGAGTGGGCGCATTACGGTGCAGCTTATCAGTGAGTGGGCGCATTACGGTGCAGCTTATCAGTGAGTGGGCGCATTACGGTGCAGCTTATCAGTGAGTGGGCGCATTACGGTGCAGCTTATCAGTGAGTGGGCGCATTATGGAGCAGCTTATCAGTGAGTGGGATATAAACCATGATAAAATAAACATTCCAAAACTAATTAATTAAATAATCAAAGGATAAATCAGAAACATTTTTACGGTACTGAAGAAGTAGAGGAAATAGGTTTTGTTACGTGATAGTACGCGTTTTGTTTACTGTTGCAGCTGTTGGCTGAGGATGGATACCGGAGTTCTGATCGCTCAGCAGTTGCCGGTCATCGTAATCATGATCTTGACCTTTACACTCATCGAAGCTGCTGGCAATGCTGAGTACAAACCTCTCTCAGGTACTAAAGATTGGTTAGTTTTAGCATTCTCTAATTTTTTATATCCTTAATATATATCATTTGGTCTTTAATGACCGTACAAAGGCAGTATTTAATTTGAGCATCGGATAATTTTGTGTAGTTTGCAACACTATCTCAAAAAATAGTGTCGAGAATATTACCACTTATATTAGTTTTTTTTTAAATATGTATTAAGATACCGAATAAAATATGTATGAAATATGTATACTATATATTATGATATGTATTAAATAGGCATTAAGATAAGTACTAAATATATATTTTATGATATGCACTAAATATGTAGTAATACATGTATTAAATATGTATTCAGGCATGGACAAAAAACAGTTGACGAGCGCCCGGTTCTCGCAACGCACCAACCTGATCATCATGCCCATGGTCTACGCTCACTGGATACTGGGCACTCTCGCCGAGTACGAACAGAACCTCTACCTCTACTCCATCTTCTCCGTCATGAACGGCATCCTGGGCTTCTTGATCTTCTCATTCCACTGCAGCAACAACCAGCAGGTAATGGTCTTCTCATTTCAACAACCAGCAGGTAACGGTCTTCTCATTCCACTGCAGTAACAACCAGCAGGTAATGGTCTTCTCATTCCACTGCAGTAACAACCAGCAGGTAATGGTCTTCTCATTCCACTGCAGTAACAACCAGCAGGTAATGGTCTTCTCATCCTACTGCCGATCATTCATATGAAAGTTAATTTCTTTCTATTGTTTCTTAGCTACAAACAAGTCGCAAATAAAATATTCCTGAATTTAACAAATTTTTGAGTTATTTTAATGTAAATTAAGTCAAATTTGGATCAACTTGTTTCTCGCTCGCTGTTGTTAAAATTTATTTATCGTCTTGCTTTTAAATGGTTTTAATCGTAATGCTGCCACGCCCGCGATATATGTATAAAGTTTCATTTCTAAGGTGATATATTTCCTGATGAGATCCAATATTTATAAAGTATTTTTTTATAAAATATCGGATAAATATATCCCAAATTTTTACTTGGACTTGCATGACATTGCAATATTTTTCTCCATGCAAAAAAACGAATAAAATTTAGCAATTATTAAACCACCGTTTTCTTTTCGTCATCAGTTAATATAAAGCATATTTCAATTTCTGCCCTACCATCCATTCAATATTACTTATAACTCAATTTATATTTACTTACGATAAACACCACAAATATATTTTTGAAACGTACCATTTTTTTCATCTGATGCAAACTCGCGTCACTTTATTAACGTTTCTAATTTACTTATATTAACATATATATATCTCTTATTTTCATAGTTACAATTTTCTTCATAATTCAAGTTTTATTGAAGGCTAAAAATAACTCTCATAGGCAATTTTATACTGCTTTCCTGCATTTCCCAAAATACGTCTTCTCCATTTGACAATTACCTCCATATCTTATCTGTTTCATCTCCCAACTCTTCAGGTCAGGGAGAAACTGAGCAAGGCTGTCAAGAACCTGCGAGGTGGCGTCTAATGAATTCGAGGTGACGAAGTGTCTAACTTCCTGAAAGCTTAGAAGATATTATCAACATAGCATAGCATAGAATCTTCGGCGTTGATGAAATGGGCCTGTTAATGCCTGTCGCCTATTGGACTTTTCGTGACTTGTTCACTTATCTAACGACTGTTCTTATGGACAGAGATTTTCAACTGACGTTGGTTATACATTATGATTTGACTTTACTAGCCGTAGGATGCTAGTCATTTCAAATACTGAAAATTTACTTTTTAATAGCTTTGTCCAGTTTGTTCTTGAACGCGTTCTTACTCGGACAACAACAATGTCACCAGGTACGCTGTTCCACTTATGTATCAGTAACTCGAAGCGATAAGAAATATGGTCGTAACGTGCCTTGCACGGAAAATTTTGCTATTTCTATTATCTAATGTTAATGTTAATGTTCACGTGCATTGTATGCTTCTAACGTATAATGTCCCAGCAGTGCTTAGACACGAGAATAACGCATTCAGTGTCACCCGTAATGTTATTTCTCCTACAAATTGTCCTCACATCCTTGTCCATGACAAAATTTCTAGCTTTGTATTTAAGGCGTTAGAATTGCACATAAAACTTTTAGGACCATTGAGAAGTGAATTTAATGTTTTTAGATTACAGCGTCGTAGTTTTCAGATTACAGCGTTCCAAATGCATATGTTCTACTTCTTTGTACATGCTTTCAATAAATCAAATTTTCAGAGCTCATGTCCCACGTTTTAACTTAAAAGGGAGAAATACGCTCTAAGTGTTTGCTGTATTTCTAACGAAAATGTTTATATTAATTGAATCACATTCCAATTCTTGGGTAATTTGCACTTTATGCAAACCAATAGTATAAATTATTTCTCTAGAACATAAAGTCTTAAGCCATGAAAACGAGAACATAATGCAACCAAATTTTAGTTGAGTTGTGTTCGATGATATGATTTATTGCCTATGAAGTAGCGTTGCTCTGGCAAAAGCTCTCAGTAATCGCCTTCAAATTATATAACAGTAACACCTGTCAACGTCACTTGAGTCGCCATCAGTAAATACTTCGCTTAACTTGTCACTTGCCAATTAAAGCAGTATAATACTGGTCTAAAATATGAACTGAGGCGTTCGATCAATAAAAAAAAGCTTCAACTCCATTTAAACGCTACTTAAAAACTTAGATTCAGTTTGGTGCATGAAAAGATCGTTCTGATCATAGACTGCGACTGACATATAAAACAGTATTAGATTAGCCGTTCGAGGAATGAAATAGAATTAAATTTAAAATTAACTGTGTGATTTATGCTACATTAATTAGAGTGTTTAATCCAAGCTATTGCCTACATCATGTTTGACCGTAATTTAGAACTATTTGTTCATATCGACGAGAGCGAAGAGCCTTATATTTGGTAAACTTTTAGAAATTGTGAGCCATCTTGCGTCGGCAGTTGTTTATGTCTTCAGTGTCACATTTTAGCTACATTCTTTAGGCCAGGCTTTCTTGATAATCTAATATTATATCTCAATGAAATCACTTCACAAATGACTGTATCGAAGGTTTTTAGCATCTTGTATAATTTTTTTTATTCTCTCCTTAATAAACTATGCACTATGAGTGTAACTATTGCTCAGTATAATTATCAGCACACTTTGTTGATAATTGTTTTTGTTTTATTCACGTACAATTATAAATAGATATGTAATGTATATTCCATTAAAATAATCCTTATTAACGTTGACGTCATTGATACTTTTAGGTAGCATGGCATTTTTTCTCTAAAATTTAATTGTAAGTAACCTCGAAGCCTTGGATGCTCGAGACTGAAGGCAAGAATGTGATAATAGCTTAAGTAGAATAAGTCATACCAGAGCCTATATATGCATTTCACAGGAGTTAATAGATGACCTCAAAGCATCAGTTTCACAAAGCATGACCTTTGCCTTAATTTGAAAAGCGTGCACAAGTTGTCACGTAAATATGATCACAAATTGCACTTTTGTCACTAAATTCTAGATTCGTAACCTGCCGATCAGTTCTCACACGATGGTTATGGCCCTAGTGTAGCGACGAAGCTCGACAGGTGTTTATTCATCAGTAATGCCATGTTGTGTTTAGAATATTTTTTTATGCACACCTATGATGGCACAATCTAGAGATGAGCGGACCTTAAAATTTCTCCTGTTCAGTAATAATCCTATATTTCTTTTATATAATCTGATAAAATCCTTTTAGAATGATATTTAATCTACATTTACAGGCAGTGTTTAGCTGACTATGATGCATGGATTGCTGGAACAAAATTAATTACGTACTATATTCCATTATACAATCTTATGACGAAACTCGCACGAATATAAATTGTATTAAGTAATATAAAAGAGGATAAGTAAACACAGATATGAACTTGATTGTTCGTTTTTTGTCTCTTCTTAAAACTAGTGAGAAGGAAGCTGACTCTACATGCTAGCGTCGAGCGCATGTCGCCGCGCTGGTTGGCTGTTCGGCTGGAAAACATCCAATCAACTGGCAACTTTCGTCAACACGTTTGACCAAGTTATATCTGAAGATATTTTCAAATTTAACTTTGGAGATCCAATTTATTTCGGCATTGAAATTATTACGTGCATTACCAAAGTGGACCAGCATTGCCAAATGGAAATCAGAGGCTGGATTTCGGTTGGCAAATCTGCTTTAATATTTTAAGTTTTTAATTTTTAACTTCGATATCGTATCAATCAAATAATTTCTAGCGCCTCGCAAAAATCTCAATTTAGGCAAAATGTAGAGTAATAATGTCTTCTAGAGTCAGCTCTCTCCTCTAAACATCAATGTATCTATTTCGCTTACTGCAATCTATTCATGGAAGAACACGAATAATTGGCTCGTACCAATATGGAAGAATTTCTATGTTATATGTTCCGAATTTGTAATCATCGGGCTTTAATATGATGGATTGTAAACATCGAGATCATTTGAAGAAGCTTATGAGCTATAAATAATTGAAGACGTCATTCAACATTAAGTAAAAGTTAGTGTTAGAACTTCCAACATTCATTAAACTCTTGATAATGTGCAAGATAAGGAGCTTCGTAGTTCGCTGATAAATAAATAATTTTACGGTGTAGTTGTTAAGCGAAAAGATCAAAGTGATAATCTGGGAATTGAACTGGAAGCGACCGGTTAAAACTTTTCAAAAATGTAGTGTTTCAATGCGAAAAAAGATATGAAAATGTACCGATTGTTTCGATCAATGAACAGAATTGCTATTGTATCCTTGATGTTATTGAGGGGAGAAAATACGATAGGCAATTAAGAGTTTTATCGCTTATCATCCTTCCAGTGAGGGGAGTTTCTAGCAGTGGTGAGACACGAACCTGCTTTGTGATCGAGGCTCTTTTCTGGGGCGATAAGTCCGTCGGAAATTTAATATCAGGCATGACAGTGAATGTCCTTGAACTAAAGATCGAAAAAAAAAAATTCGTGAATCATAGCAAGTCTAATTATTGAAATGCTGGTCTATAGGTAATTGGAAAATACGGATGAATTATCGAAATGATAGATACTTGGAAGAGGACACATCGCCGAAATAGAGACCCGGTCTACACGCTTAGACATAGACCGTGCCTCGCGCCGTGTTGCAGATGACATCAAGACGTTTATTAATATACCGTGCCTCGCGCCGTGTTGCAGATGACATCATGACGTTTATTTTCCCCAATTCTTGAAGAGTCCAGCTCGCTGACACCGGCAGTTGCTGCCCCAGAGGTTACAGCGACATGTGCTGTTGTAGCAGCAGTCGCTGGGACGATGGTCGCAGGAGCTCATGCGGCGGATGCAAGATCTCCTGAACAGGTGAATCATAGACGATCGTCTGAACAAACAGAACACCAGCAGAAAGTTTAAAAACAATCAACTCAAAAGTTGTAAAAACACTTGATGTTTGGTTTGTTGTATCCATGAAATAATGGGATATATTATTCAACGGACTGAGAAATTGTGCGTGATGATTTTGCATGTTATCGTTCGGCTGGGTGAAAGATAAACAGAAAGCAAGTGCTTATGGTTAACGCGTGATAGTGAGCCGAAATAAGGTGTGCCATTTTAAGCTTGTTCTCTACCATTCGTAAAACTTCTAATAGGAAAAGCATTAAACAACATTAAAGGGATGCAGCAGAACAGCTAAAATTTATAACGAAATTAATCTAGAAACCTATAGTTCATCTTTAAAAACAACGTAAAATAAATAAAGATTGAAATTGGATCCAAGTTCGATAGAATGCTATGTCATGTAGTGACAACTGCAATGAAGCCAAGACTTAAAAAAATTATTTTAAGGGGATGAATGGGATAAATATACTAAGTATTGAGAGGCAAAATTTCTATCTCATATGATTGGGCTATAAATCGCCCATTTATAAAAAATTAACAATACAGGAGAGCTAATAATACAAAACAATTTAGGGATAAGTAACGCAAGTTCAGTTTAAAAATGTGAGCTTGACAAGAAAATGACCAAAAATAGGCTCCGAGTCTTCAAAATCACACGAAAGGAACTTAATTTTGAAGATCCATAGGCAAAGCAGAGCTTTAGTGACAATGCGTCAGAGACAAACAAATTTTGCCAATGCTAATCTAGGGATAAAAATTTCCGAATTTGATATATTTATTCAATGGTGCAAGGAAATATGAAATGTCTGCTATGAGGATACAAAAACAATAATTCAACTTGAAATAAGGAACTAGTGACATAAATTGAGGAACTGCCAGTTCATTTGTTATCTTTTCCACAATTTGATGTTGTGTGCAAATTCTTCAGGTGCCAGTTATTTTAATAGGAGCTGTGTTGGGTCGGCAAAATGAAGGAAATGCAAAGACCGATGCAAAATTTTATAACAATACAACCATTTATAGAATATTTACAAAATTATAACGCTGTGATAATTTACAACATGATTTGGAACGTTATATATAGCAATTATTTTATAATAAAACACTATTAAAGAGAACGATATAACAATTTAAATCGCAATCTACGACATCATTACGATATAGCATGTTAAGGCTCAATATACGCGGTTATTACGATATAACATGTTGAGGCTCAATATACGCGGTTATTACGATATAGCATGTTGAGGCTCAATATACGCTGTTATTATGATATAGCACGCTGAGGCGAAAAATAAATAATGTTAGAAAGTATTTATCTTATCTTTACTTTAAAGTAAAATTTAATATCTGACGGCACTCACTTGTCAGCCTGAGGACGCGCCAGCAGACGCTCCAGCAGTTGAGTGTAGTCGTCCAGAGCCAGGGCGTTGTTCTCTGGGTCTGTAATCGTCGTGATGATTTAAAATATTTCAAACAATCAACTGCCTAATGTTTCATTCAACTTCATCAAGCATTACGTAACTTTCGAGCATTCAAGCGTAACATAATACGTCGATAATTTTGTACTCGGTACATATTTATTACTAATAAAAATAATTATAGAACTACTTAGAGGAGAAAATTTTTCCACCAGATAAAATCTTGAATTCACTAAGAACAAACAAATTTGACTGATTTGAAATTTGTAGTGTAATCGTTAATAACGAACTGAAGTATTTTTTTAAATGACATTTAGAAGTAAGTTATTGAAATTACGCCTAAAACATGGCTCAAATAGATCAAGTGCCGACTAAAACGAGCTCGACTGATAATGCGAATCATCCTTATAGAAGTTTTAAAACATCAAATTTGTGCTACGCAAAACCTTTATTCAGCAATATGCAGTCGCACAAACGAGTAATTCCGTCGTAATTGTGTCTTAGTTGAGAAAACAGAAAACATATGTAATCGAATACCGTTTGTACATTTATGTCAATTTAATTAAAATTTTTTAATTTATTGATATTGAAACTTTATTCGGCAACCGAATACACTTTTACCAAATTAATTAATATTTTGAAAATCGGTAATGATTTTAATACCATAATTTGGTTTGTACCCTGCGGAGCATTGCAATAGACAATTTTTATTGTATTATTCAATTTATTTGTTTCTGAATGTATAAGGGCGATATTCATTTAAGTGTTTGGAATGTTAATTGTAAATCGAATGTTAAATATTGTATTGTTTGATACCTCGACGGTTACATATTGTAATTTGCTATCCAACTCATCGATATCACTTTTGAATATTACTTTTCGCAAATATAAATATGAGATAGCAACTAAATAAGATCACTCAATAAAAAATTATGCCAGTTGTTGCTACGTCTCTACATCAAGGTTGTTGCATGAGTGCAACCAAGACTGTTGAATTTGACCAGCAACTTAGCTAAGTTCAGTCGGGCGTTGGGACGACAAGTTCAATGTCGCAACTTCCTCTCCTCGACATCTGTTTGAACTTTAACTTAATTTGCTGTGAACCAACATTTCAACTCGTAGAATAATTTAAAACTCTCAAGCATTCAGATGAAAAATTATATATAAAAGATTTAAGAAGGTATTTTCCGTCCCAGCTGCTTAAATAGTGCAGCTAAGTTTCAATTTTATTAGAAATTAATGCATTAATATAAGTGCTCATCTGCAAAATCGTAAAGAGACAAAAATCCAAGAGCTTTCTTTAAAAAAACGAAAAGCCCACTAGTATCAAGCTAGGCTCACACTCCCACCAAATCCTTGACGTTCAAATCTGGCTGTGAATAGAGACTTGTTCAAATTACCGCAATATTACCGTAAAATTACCACAAGCGTAAAGACTGCACACATAACCGCGTCCTAAAAGTCGTCATCAGCTCTTTTTCCTCGGGTGCGGAAATTACTTGCGTCGTTCACAGCTCCTGACAATCTTTACTCGCAGATTTCGATTGCGCAATCGCGAGCAAACCGCATTAAAAAGTCGTTGCGTTACATTAGTAAGCTGGGAACTTCTTTCCACAGTAGCCGAGGGGAATTAGAAGTTGTTATAAATTAATTGATTATCAGTGCAGCAATCAAGCTTGAATCAAAAATGGAAATTCGTGAGTAAAAATAGTTGACCCAATTTTAAATTTTATCACAAAATTTTGGCTTCATAAGTTCGTGGGCGAGACCTCGGGAATCTGATCGTGCTAAATTGCAAACGGAGAATACCAAAAAAAAATGAAATTCAAAATTTATTGTGCAGCATGAAAGCTCTTCTTCCATTCTTGAAGTAAACAGATCATATATTCATGTAACTCAAATATTATTTTTGCGTAAAAAGGACTGGTTGACCCGGCAATTGGAGGCAATGTTTTAAAATTATTCTTAGCAATATGTCGAATTATAGTCTTAAACAACTGTTGATACAGAATTACTGTTGTCTCATAAATTTCAAAATTCATACACATGTGAACATGGTAATGCCGATGAAACCAATGTATTCTCCAGTTGACACGCAAACAATTTATTGGGTCATGTTGTCCAAGCAATTACACACATTTTTTGCACGTAATACTGATACAATATCTTGACGGACAAATAACTGGGTCACGATGACCCACCTGATGATAAAAGTGCATCACTATTTAATCGTTGTCACTCTCATTTCGCTGAGTGAAGGAATGATCGAAACTGATCGAAAGAAGAGCCTAAAACGGAGTTTAGGCTTTTCTTTCGATCAGTTTCGATCATTCCTTCACTCAGAGAAATGAGAGTGACAACGATTAAATAGTGATGCACTTTTATCATTAGGTGGTTCATCGTGACCCAGTTATTTGTCCGTCAAGATTTTTAGAGCCTCTTTTAGGGCCCCTTACCTAAAACTCCGCAAGCGTTTAAAATTTCACCAAAATGAAAAGTACTGCAATAAAACACTGAGAAGTAATTTACACAAACTGAAACTGAATATGTTAAAACTGTTGACTCCCTTTTCTCTATTAATACTGAGACCAAAGACTCATGAAACGTTAAACTTTCCATACAATTAAACACGGATGCGGATTAAATTTTCTTTTCCATGAAAAACTTTTTTAATTTATTCACATAGTGCCTGTGTTTGTAGGGAAGTTCCTGGTATAACGAGAACCAGGTTGTAAACTCCTGGCAGTTTGCGAAGCTGAGTTTGCCCAGCTATGCGAATAACGTCGCGGAGTTTGGTTATCGTCCCATTAAAGTTACAGCGTTACAATTGTATGAACTTTTGATATGTAAGCAGGCGATTAAGCGAACAGAACAGATTGTTGCCTCATTGCAGATTTTATTTGTGGTATAAAATTCTCAGTTCATCATTATGGTGTGTCTTTGAGATGCATTTCAAATAAGGCAACGCATTGGGCAAAAATCAATCTATTCGTTTCCAAATTTGATAGCTGATGTTTCCTGAAACAATATTCATTATTTCAAATCGACTTCTCAATTCATTTTTTGCACATAGATGTATAAAAACTACAATTTCTTTGCGCTTCACAAATTCTTCCTAATTATACTGAATAAGCCCTGAATATTGTTGGTGGCTAATCAGTAAATAAACATTCTCTGACCCCGAACACTTGGCCAATGATCGCAAAATAAAAAAGGATGAATACAAACTGATAAGTTGAGAACTATAATAACAAAAGAGCGATATATACAAGAAAACAAATTACAAAACTATAAACCGCTTGCTTTTTTGGCCTTTGCTTTTCACTTCTTCGGATTTTCTAAGTTCGGAGCCCCTCTCTGTGTTGGATCACTTAGCAATGACAAGTTACATGACGGATTTACACGAGGTGACGTACTAGTTGACTCAAAAAGAAAAATGACAAAACCCGTAGCCTAGCTATATGAAATTATATCTCAAGGCGGTCCCTAACAATATTGCCGCGGCCGCTTTAACCTAAGCCAACACTTTACATGACAGACTCCTCGAAGACGGCTTCGATATAAGCGGTGTAAATCTGAATAATCTCGTCCAGTCTTGAGAACTCTGAAGAGTCGAAATTGTTCGGTTAAATGCATCTTTTATGGCGAAAACTGGCATAATGTTTTTGAGTTTGAAATACGAGGCATTTTGATTAAATACTTCAGATATAAAATTTCGTTCTCAAACTAACATTCATTAACTGCACTTCTAAATATTCTGATTAAAATAAACATTATATTTGTAAAAATGTTATGTTTGTGAAATGATTCATTTCATAATTCGGTGAGAGAATATCTTCACAATACAGCCTTCACTGGACTTCTGCCGACACTATTTCACTAATCATACTTCGTCAGAAGTTCTGAATAATATGGGTTTAAAAATTGTTTATTAAAGACAACACTTCTAAAGAGGCCAGTGTCTCCGATTTTACACCTGTACAATGAATATATTTTATTTTTAAATATATAAAATATATTTCTATTTTTTCTTTATAATATTAAATAAGTTCTAATTTTTAAAATTATTTATACTGTCAATTGATTCAAGCTTTGTCTCCGACTTTACCTAAGTTTGCAAAATTTCAGATCGTTTGGACAGGTAGAAATGAGTTAAATCTCGATTATAAAATTTGTAGCAGACAAACAAACAACAAGAAGCGAAGTTAAAGAGAAGTTCTGAAAAAGTTGAACTCACGCCTGACCAAGTCCATTGTAGAAGTCAGTGTCTATTCTGTATACGATAGAGCCTCTATACCGAGCCCAAGACCGATAACGGTCCACTGAACTCTACAAACAATGAGGCCAAATTTTAATATCTGATTGCTTTCTCCGTTGTTCATTATACAGAATCAATAATAATCTTTTAGGAGTCGTCAAGAAGAATAGTATGGATAATGAGACGAGGCAGATTTTCGGAAACGTTCACACGAAAATAGTTCCTAAGAAGAATGAACAATTATTTAAAGTTCATTATATAAATTTACGATGCAATGCTGTGTTTAGGAGAATGGCAGGCTTTTGAGCCTCAAAAAGAAGTTTAAATCCTGCCACTTAAAGTCCTTTTGTTCATGTGTTGATTTTTTCTTAAAAAATACAGGGTCGTGTGATAAATCTTATCCGTGTTCTCCGTACATCAGAAGTGTTTGAATTCACACTAAATAAAGACTAATAGATCGAGAAGGCAGTATTGCTAAATTTTAATAGTTCTGAAGCGAAACAATTACACAAACTAAATAGAAAACTGTCAAATTTTAAGGTTTAAATGTTCTCGCAATCCGCGCAGGAAATTTTTCCCCTTTGAGCTATCAATATATTAAACAATAAACGTCATTATTTGTTTTATTACAGAGCTTAATATTTCAACTTAAATAATATTCGCGCTAAGTTTGAATCGTGAGGCTCAAAACGACCCAAGTTTTCGAATGTCGTTTAAAAGTTTGAAAACTCACAAACTACCGCATCAATTTATTAAGCTGCAAGTTCAGTCTGAACCCAAATTGAAATATCACATAAATTCTGCTACTAACGACTTCATTTGTTACGTTAATATCTGCTCCCTTATTTGATATCCCGTGAAGAAGTCGCCCACCTTCAGTTCTGAGTGACTAGTTAATAAACCGGAATATCAAAAGTATCTCCATAGATTAGGAAACTACTTTATAATGAAAGCAGCTATTTACATATATAGATTTGTAGTTATTAAAGAATTACATGCTATACCTTGAGTAGATTTACTTTCAAAATACGATTAATTTAGCCTAACATAATGACATGTGGTGAGAGAAATCTCATAGTCTGCTGGTGATAATTCTTTTCTAACTCAAACTTATTTACCGTATTGATATTTGTCGCTGCGTCTCCGACAGTCACGCTTCATACCCGCGCAAGTCATGCTCGTAAAACTGCTCTAATCTGTCGGAGTTTGGCCGTAAAATGTACGGCTTTTGGCTGGTCGAAGTTGTGGCAGTCTCGCCTAATCCCGGCAAATTAGTGGCAGAAATAAAGAAGAAAATTAAAAAAACGAGAAAAAATATATCCCTTTTGTCAGGCAGGAGCAGGTTTTTATGGAATAAGCGTGAGATTATTCACCTGTTGTGAAACAGGAGCAGGTTATTTATATTGAATAATTGTAAGATTATTCACCTGTTGTGAGGCAGGAGCAGGTTATTTATATGGAATAATTGTAAGATTATTCACATGTTGTGAGACAAGAGCAGGTTATTTATATGGAATAATTGTAAGATTATTCACCATGTTGTGAGGCAGGAGCAGGTTATTTATATGGGTAAGTGTAAGATTATTCACTTGTGAGACAGAAACAGGTTCATTAGAGACCAACTTATGATTATTTATCTGATATCAGGCAAGGATGGTTTACTTAAAGACTAAGCTTCTGATCTGTTTACAGGCCATAAGGAGTTCTCTGAAGATTGAGCTTGTGACTATTTGCCTGTTGCGAGGCAAGGGCAGGTAATTTAAATACTCATCTCATGATTAATTCACTTTTGTAAGGCAATAGAGAGTTTACTATAGACTAAGGTTATGACTATTTATCTGTTGTTAGGCAAGGGCATGTAATTTAAATACTCATCTCATGATTATTTGCCTGTTATAAGGCAATATGGAGTTCGCCAAAAACTTCTTTGACGCGCAATGCAATAATTGTCAATATTAATTCATTTGCTCTCGACTAGGCCTGAGCTTCGTTCAAAACCAGCGACTAATATTAAAGCTAATTTTTTATGAATAAAGAAATGTTCAAAATGTTTTGGAGGTTTTCATTTCCTGCTATCTCGCTAGTTAAATGAAATGAAGGTCGCTCATTATTTATTCATGATATATAGGTAATTTCTCGACCATTAAAATAAAATAAACGATAATAAGTTTCGTTTACACGTGAAAAATTATCTGTTATTATAACTACAATTCATTAGCCAGATGAATTCTCCTAATGAATCACGTGGTATGTGAATGCATGAATGAATTTGCACCTTGAATTTTTTTGAGTGGCGAGAATCATTCGCTATTGTCAGCAACGAGTTCAAAATGATGAGTGAATATCGAGTTAAAGTCATGAAGTGCTTTGAAAGCAATAATTATTTTTAGAGCTCAGCTCAAGTTTCCTCTCAAAATTCACATGATGCTTTTCTTTGTAATGGGAAGCCCGACACCTGGAACCATCTTGAACTTTTCTAACTGCTAGCGAGGTCTCCGCAGTACTTCAGTAAGTTTTGCTGCCGTGCAGGGAGTTCCAAGCGTGTGGTCTTTGAAGATGTTGAGGAGAATGATAAGGTGATGCGCCGTGCATCAATGAAAGTTGCTTCTTCTGAGAGCTTCACAAACTTTCGGAATATAATTCAAGGTTGGAGTAATGCAGCTTTCATCAAAATATGACAGAAAAATCAATAAATAAGTCCAAATAAACAACGTATATTTTTTCGCGTAGAAATTAATGATCTATTTCTTAATTCGAACATGATTAAGATGGGAATTTAAGCCAAATGATACGATATTTCGATATTTTTTGCCTAATTTGATGGACAAGGCAGCGCAAGTTGTGCGGAAAAAGGGAAAGCGTCTTTCAGGAAGTCATTCTCTAACATTCAGTCATATTCAATTTTGTCTCCAAATAATTGTCTTGTGTGAAATAGTTCTTTTTGAAATTCATTCTTAAAATCATGAAATACACTCGTTGTGGTTTATTATCGTTCAACTACCATTAGAATAACTAAAAATTTATTTCTATTATCAGGAACGAATCGAATTAAGGTGACGAGAAAAAATGGTAAATCATTTGACTAATAATCTTCCGAAGCAATTAATAATTGTAGGAAGACCTACATGAAAATACTTCACTCTGCATCAACAAAGCAAAATACTGTTGCAATAATCAAAGATATAATTAATTGCACTGAATATATTGAAGTACAATAATTGTTTACTTCCGTCGCAGCTCAGTAGAAAATACTGCATCAGTGTACGACAACAATGCGTCTTAAATGTAGCGACGTTTTTTGCCAAATATTATTATAACATTAACATCAAACTAATGACGTAATACGTTTATTTTGCATGAAAATTACGCTGACGTACCATTATATTACCGATGCATGAATTACTAAGAAGCTGAAATCACAAGTAGGTAGCTGCATGACTATCAAAAGTGGCGGTATAAATAATACAGCTAATAATTCATAGTGATTCATTGCTCGCATTCATATTCAACAGACTTTCTCATCTGCCATTCTTCTCTCAGTTCACACAATCAGTTCAGTTCACGGTTTGCTTTTGACTTTATAACCTAGCGCAGCTTAAACTATCAGAAATAATCTTAGGAGTTACGAGTATTTGAAACTTTAATTAATGGCTTTGCAATTTATCGAAAGCTTCATCTTGTTGTTTTGCAGATATGAGCAACCCATCTTGTTAGAGAATTTATGTTCCGAAAACATCATTAGGCCGCGGAAACTCCCATTAAGAGGTAGATTTATTTTAATCTTGTCATTATCTCAGGCCGAAGGCAAGTAAGCAAGCAAGTTATCTTGAGATGTAGGAGTTCGGCATCATTAAATGAAAACGATCAATCAAACTCCTATCAAACTCCTCAAATCTCCATCAACAACCCTGAATAAATAATCGTCCTCGGTATACACGCAAAAATTTTAATGTTCCAATAATTCCAAAGAGGGCATGCGAAAAATACCCTAGCAGATTCTAGAGTTTGCTTCAGTAATTTGAAGCAATCTGGGGAGGACCTGCAGGCAAACAGACCAGCCCTGGATCGGCAAGGAGATTAAATCCTGGATCAGAATTCTGAGCAGATCGCTGAATCCTTTGAACCGCTCAATCGATTTCTGAATCTTCCTCCCATAATGAAGCCGTGAAAATGTTTGCATATTCCTGAAAATTTAAGCTGATTATTTCATTCAGAGGGATTATGAACGTTTGCTGTTAAAGATCGTGCATTTATAGTGGTACTATTAACGAGACTTTTAAAGAATATATTTTATCTTACCCTATTGTTTCGGTGGAAACTTTTCTGCGAGCATGATACTAAATTATTTTTTTTTTTTAAATTACTGACTGAGCAATGTTCTACTCGAAATTACTAACGTGCATTAAGCTAAGCAAGATATAAGCTTCCTTTGAAAAATACAGGCAAGTTAGACTATCATAAAGAAAAAATATATTTTCAAAGCCTCAAGATTTTGCCTGATACCATCGGAACCTCTGTCTGTATTTATATTAAGTCATCTGATTACAAGGGTTATTAGCAGTCAGGAGTTACTCCAATAATTTTTTATTTAAAAGTCCCGATGGGTTTTTCGACAGAAAGAGTATGTGTAAACAAGGCTCATGTTTCGGAGAGCATAAGTGATGTCACCTTAACGCACAACCTTAATTCTTAGAGCGCTTTGAAGTAGGCACTCCGCATGCAAATTTACCTCCGCGCAAAAAGCAACTCCATTAAAAGCCTCATCGCCACACGGTTTTTAAAAAATATTTCTTTTTCTGATGAATAAATTTTTTTAAAAGCCACAACTTTCGCTGATTCTAAATTATTTTTAAGTCCTAGCCAGATCTCGGCAGATGTGTCACCTAAATTGGACAAATTTTAGTGGACTGCTCGACAAGAACTGGGGATTGCGTGTCACAGCCCGTGAAGTCCTCGACAAAAAGTTACACAAAATGGAGCGGCGACAAAATGCTCGGAATTGAAACAAGGAAACGTTTTTTTGAGCAATTGGCGTGGGAGCGAAGTTTTGTGCTCAGTTTAGAAACAAAAATCAACAAAATTGTATCAGTTGCCCCGTAAAGAATGAAATATATTTAAACAAGCATCTACAGAAGGGAAATGTTCGTCTGCAATGAGAAAGTTACGAAGTAAATTGCGTTGTAATAGTAACTAGCTATAATTTATTTACTAAGTCGGCTAGTTTGTCATAAGTACTTTAATCAAATCTTTTTCAATTAATAAATGATACAATATAAATCATAATTTTATGTTTCCTTGGTTTGCCCTGTAACATCAATTATTCCATTATTAATATCCAGATATGTCTGTTCTATAACAAATTAATTTCTAAAGTTAACTTTTGCTTATGTTCACGTGCACACGAAATAAAAAAAAATTAGCAGTTGCAAAAATTGTTCGCGACTACCCAGTGTAATTTTTTGCGAGACTGATCATTTACGACAAGAGTATACACTCTTAAACTAACCCTAATAAACCATCACGATTAATCAAATATGAAAACTACGAAAATAGTTAATTGAGAGGAGGTCATCCTAAATAATTTTCCATAGACGAGAGATCAAACGAGTTCAAATATCCCCTAGTAAAAGGTCTTACTAATTCATTCCGATCGACAAAATATCCAACGTGAGGAAATCTAGACACCCGAGCGAAGGTTTTCCTCGATCTTCCGCAGATGTTGGGGTAGAATATTGGTCCGCCTCAGTTCCTTATCGAAGATTTGTTCATGACGTTGAAGGCATCATAACCGCAATTACACTCTCTCATAATCGCAAACGAAGACATCCATCGAGCCGAAACGAGACGTTATCGGAAAAAGGACCTTTGATGGATTTTTGATTGCTATTACATGATAAGATAATATGCTCTATATAATAAGTGAGTTATATTCAATATGATGATTTACTCGATAAAAGGATAGACTTTACAGGAATTTCTCCGTAATGGGGTTGGACACTCAAGAATGATCCACAAGCTCACGTCTTGGAAGTTGCCAATAATTTTGTTTTCACTTCCTTACCTGACAGGATTAGTTTTGAACGTGAGCTTTTGATTGGATGGATTGGCTCATGATTAGGAACTTTATCTATGGATTGCCAACATGTCAAATCGAATGAAGTGAAAAAGTTCAGTTATTCTTATTTATTTCAATATAACGTATTATTCCTGAATAGAAATGCATCGAATTCCAAATTCAAATGCAATTTTCTATTTAAAAATGAGCAATCTTTGAGCCTGCTCACACGAAGTCAAAAAGTCTTAAATAATCATTTAAAATGTGATAACAAACTTTTATTTTGCTAACAAAACGTGACGCGACTCGACACAGCAGCTTGTATCTGCACGCTAAACTCCGCACACTTGCCCAAATTGCTTCTTTATTTTTACTTTTTTGGATTTTTTGAAAGCGTTTTATTGACTTTTCATTTTATATTTTCACCTTCTCTTCGTCTTAAAATCGAATTAACAATAATAATCGAGCAATTAATTGGAAATTTAGTCTGGGGAAATTTAATGTTTGCAAACTTCATTTCTTCTCGTTGCAGGATTTTGCCTCAAACACAACACAACTGCATTAATCTGTACTGTGGATTACAATTTTTTTTCTAATATGTCTCTGGTGTTCGAAATATTTTGGTATTACAGGAGCCACAAGAGCTGGTACACTGACGCCACAATCATATCATAATGCCATTAATCTCGCATGAAGAAGCTTAGGAAAGACGTTCATATTATTTAGATATCATCCTGGTTGCATCCTCACTCAAAAGGATTGCGAGCTGATGACGTTGTAGGAGTTTTTATCATTGATACTGCGTCATTTAGAAGACATATAACAGCACTAATACGGTTATTTTATTATTATTATTATTATTAATATTATTATTATTATCATGTACATGGATGATGCAGTAGCAGATTCTCATCACGTTCTGCACTGAAAGCTCCCCAAGCCCCACGTATATTTTTCTTTCATAAGCCACGTTGCGCCACCTTCTGGAATATCAATATGTGCTACCGTCCACATGCTTCCCAGGCTCAGGCATATTAAACGCTAAGAAGATCCCATAGAAAAAAAAACAGGAGCTTCGTACACATAGGGAGAAGATTTTACTCGTATGGGTACCCAAACTGTTTAGAAAAATAACTTTTGGTGCCATACAAGCATTTTAAAATAATTAAACTGAATGCTTCTAATTTTTTTTCGCAAAATAACTTTAAGTTCAAAATTAATTTTTATGTAACTTCCAGATATTTTTTGATCACACCTTTATTTTTATTACAATAATAAATGCATTACCGAGTGCGAACAGCAGAAGTTGACTGATTTTGCCCTCCTCTTGAACGCCCACTCAGGATTTGGTCAGCAAGCCCCTTCAAATCCCCTCACATGTCAGAGGCGGTCGTCTGTTAATATTGACGTCACATGGCCGGATGACATCTGAGGGAACCATCTGAGGGGGCCATCTGAATGAACCATCTGAGGGGACCATTAGAGGAAACCTATTGAGGGACCATCTGAGGGAACCATCTGAAGGAACCATTAGAGGAAACCTACTGAGGGACCATCTGAGGGAACCATCTGAGAGAACCATCTGCGCGAACCATCTGAAAGAACCATTAGAGGAAACCTACTGAGAGAACCATAAGAGGGAACTTACTGAGGGACCATCTGAAAGAACCATTAGAGGAAACCTACTGAGGGAACCATAAGAGGGAACCTACTGAGGAACCATCTGAGGGAACCTACTGAGGGACCATCTGAGGGAACCATTAGAGGAAACCTACTGAGGGGACCATCTGAATGAACCATCTGAGGGAACCATCTGCGCGAACCATCTGAAAGAACCATTAGAGGAAACCTACTGAGGGAACCATATGAGGGAAACTAAAGAGGGACCATCTGAGGGAACCATTAGAGGAAACCTACTGAGGGGACCCTCTGAATGAACCATCTAAGGGAACCATCTGCGCGAACCATCTGAAAGAACCATTAGAGGAAACCAACTGAAGGGACCATCTGAATGCAATGCCACTTCCCAAAGGCTATTGGTATTTGTTATTGCCAGTAAGAACATTTCTGGCATTGTAGCGTGATTGCTAGGGTTAACATAACTGGAGAAGATCATACAATACCGTATTGTCTTCACCGCCGCATTGCTTGAGAATGACTGCGTCATGAATATATCTTGGGCGGTGCATCGATGGCCACTGAACCTTTACGAGAGAATGGTTGATATCAGCATTGCAATATCGCTCGATTCTAGAACTGTTATACCAGTAATTCTAGAGCACTAATTCTGGTGCCATAATTAACTATTAAAATTCGTGGCTCTAGACAAAAATTATTATATTGGTATAGTCTACCGAAAAAAAGCAAAATAAATTCAAAATACAAATTGAAAGAAATCTTTGTAAAGACTATTCTAAATAATTACAAATAACAAAAATTGGTGAAGTGTAACTTTTGTTTAATTATAAATAGGTCACGTGGTTCTATTCAGAAAAAATTTCAGCGAATATCCATAATTTGTATTATCTTACTATCCATTGCACTCATCCCTCTTAAATTAAATATCATTGGACTTTTATAAATGTAAAATTTTACATTCGGTCAGGTCAGAGCTTGAGAGTTCGCCTTATATTATAAAGGCCACAAAGCCTCATAATTATGCCGGCTGCTTTCGTGGCCCTGGCCAATTTATTTATTCAGCCTTTAAATCCCTCCCATTTTCATATCTCGGAAAAGAAATACGATAGTGCCTTTCACAAGACCAAATAAAATATTAGCCTAACCTATTACGGAGCCTAATATGTATATGATATTTACTGAAGATTTCTTGGTAGTATTTCAAATGGATATTTCACGAAGAATCCTTCTCGATAACATAAGTAAATTACGATTTTATATTTTATGAGGATTCCATTGTTATATTTACATAGGAATCACACCTAAAAATAAAAATATAGTGACTCCACAAAGTCCCTATAGAATCCAAATCTTTTGATATTATTTTTGCCTCTTTAATTAGTGTGCAAATCGTAAGAAATACTTGAGAAATTCATGAGAATTTATACGGGGTCGGTAATTATTTAAAAATATCTACTGGTTTCACTGCGATATTTTTAATTTAAATAATTTATATCCAGAATAGTTCTCAGCTTCCTAAATTGTCTCATGCAACTCAAGTATTTCTTGAAATTAATTATGAAAATTGAAGAAGATAAATGCAGTTTCAGCAAATTTTTAACAAATTTGTAGAAAGTGTAATGAAGTTACAGAACCAACGTTTCCATTGTGTCTTTTACCTGTTGAAAACATCTCTGTAAACAAATAATCTAAAAATATCAGTGGAAAAAAAATAGAAAAACTTCATCAGCACTGAAATCAAACTATAAAAATAAATTTTGACGCGATACTGATTTGAATAAAAAACTAATTCATGAAAATACGATGTGTAATTTATAGCAAACACTCAAATTTGGGGGAAAATTCATAAAAGGAATTCTTCGTGGAATAATATTAAAAAACTTAAATTGCTTTCTATCTTAGAATAAAGTAAATCATTTCGGTGGAGAATACAGAATTTCAGATTTAAATTTGAAATTCAATTTTGATATTGAATTCGCTACGAAATTGGATTTACACAATCAATTTGAACAAAAAATAATTAAAGTTTTTTCTTGTTGTAGTTGAAAATCACTTCTCCATTCTGCCTCAGCAAATGAGCTGAGTGCACTTCGGAATTTCCAGCCAATTATTTAATGCTCTATCTAATGATGTACGTGTGATCACATTTGCAAACTACTTGAACACGTTTTTTCGAAACGCTAATTCTAAACATTACAATGAAATAATATATTGATAATACATCAATTTAAGTTTTTTGCAACTTTTACGTTGTTAGCAGCACTTTAGATGAAATAATTTTTAATTTCATAATCTGACATCAGATAGCCGGTAAACATGAAAAGTATCAAAACAAATTCTTCAACAGAATTTCATGACTCCCGACTGTTGGTTGCATCAACTCATCCGCTATTGTAAAATTGACGGAAACTTTAATGAAGTCTGAGCTCATATTTCAGCATAGGAGCATTGACGTAGTAAATTGGGCTACGTCTGGCCTGTCACCGGTGACGAAAGAGATCAGGATTTTGAAGGTCTTGATGCTGAAGTTCATGACATCAGAGGTCATGAAGTCAGAGGTCATGAAGTCGGAGGTCATGAAGTCAGAGGTCATGAAGTCAGAGGTCATGAAGTCAGACGTCATGAAGTCAGAGGTCATGAAGTCAGAGGTCATGAAGTCAGAGGTCATGAAGTCAGAGGTCATGAAGTCAAAGGTCATGAAGACAGAGGTCATGATATTAGAGTCAGAGGTCATGATGTCGGAGGTCATGAAGTTAGAGGTCGTGAATTCAGAGGTCATGAAGGCTAGAGGTCATGAAGTCAGAGGTCATGAAGTCAAAGGTCATGAAATCGGAGGTCAAAATGTCAGAAACCATGTTATTAGATGTACTGATGTTCAAGTTCACGACATCGGAGGTCATGATATTGGAGGTTCTTATGCCAGATATCATGTCGTTGAAGGTCATAAAATCAAAGGGAGTAATTTTATGTTATAAAGTGAGAGGCTAAAATAATGCAGAGCTTGATGGCAGCGGTCATGACATTGGAGCGCTTGATGTCAGAGCAGTTCGTTTAAATTTCACAAGGGAAGTTGGTCGCGTCAAAGATATTGTGAAATATTGAGGCCGCCCTTCTCTATAAAAGCTTATAAAAGCTGCCCCAGTGACTTGTTGACGACTGCGACGACGAGTCTGTAAAAGATGACTTTAAAGCGAGAAATGATTTTTAAAATGTTTTTTTTTTCGCTAAAGAGAGATTTTGAATCAAGAAGTCATAAAATCGGGGAGGATTTTATTCAAGTAGGCCTTATATAAAGAAGGCATTCAATCACGAATGTTTTAAATCGTGAAGCTTTGAATCAATAAGGCTTCAAGTCATGCCAATTTTATTTTGCTTGGTGTTTCATAAAAGCAAGATGTATGTTACAGATAAAATTATGACTAGTATAACATATAGCTAATGGTGACTTTGCTATCATTTTAATGAACTCTTTTTTGCCGAAATAAGGTACAATGTGAAATTATGTACACGCTGTTATGTAACGCCTTGTTATGTAACGATATTCCTACTCAATATATATGTTAACGCATCTTGTGGCTGTTAACATCATCACATAACTATAACTTTTATTGACCTTTTACGTGCTTCAGGCACAAGTTTGCTTTGCAAATAACTTCAGCTAAGCAAGTCAGGCCGCACTGCTCAGAGCTAACTTTATAATATATCAACTCTGCATAAACATCTTAAACCGCTCAACTTTTGTAATATTGTCAAAACTTTCGACCACTTCGACCAAAATTTCGTGAAATTTCGGGCTTTCGATATTCTTTGTTGCGTAAAAGGTACGATTGGAAAACTGTTTTATCAATGGGAAAACTCTTCAAAGAACAAAAGTGCTGTGACAGGCAATCGATATTCAATGATGCCAAATACTTCACGAGGTCTTCCGTTTAATCCAGTGAAAACTTTTCTATACTATGAAATTCTTGCTTCACCTTCTTACAATACTTGTAGTTCGTTCGCTCCAGCGTCATGAAACAAAATATTCGATCATAGGCTTCACAAAATATAATCACTATTTAAGTACAATATTGGCTAACGCAATGAGTAATCGTGCCGAAACTCTCAATCACAAACTTGTGTTGTAATCCTAATCAGCACTAATAACACACCACAATAACAAAATAACTCACTTGTATTAACATCAAAATTCAAAAACTTACTTATGATAAGAAAATCACTCGTTGGGTATATTTGTTCTAAATCTCACATGGCAAACTTCGTTTAGTGCGATTTACTTTCCAAACTATCCAGGTTCGCCAATAGTTCCAAGCCTCCTATTTCACATTCTATCAATCACGGTCCGCTTTCTTCGCGCTCGGGTGGCCAGTGCCCGCTGACAACTGAGATAAAAAGAATATAAATTTGCCTTCGGTGCCAAGAAGCCATAAACTGGCATAACGTCTTCGCCAGACTTCATAAAGAAGGTCCGCAAACGACGCCATGGAATTACCTTATTTTAAAACAGTCTCCGGTAAAAAGGACGCGACAGCGCGAGACCGAGAGACATGTACATAGTGTGTCCTGCACGTTCAACGAGCCGTGATCAGGAAAGAATTATTTTGACGCATTTCTTCAAGATTTGTACATGGTATCAAAATTTTTGTCATAAGATATGAAATCATCTTCAGGTGAGATATCATAAATATTTAAGGTAACATTTCAAAACCGTTCCTCAAACATTCTTTGTGGGATGTAAGAGAATTCTTCTGCCCAACATTCCAAGCAAGCTTCTCGAATAAAATTACGCTTTGGAAATGCCGCTTGGATATTTCGACAGAGCACTGGAATGTTTCAAATTTGCATGGCGCCTTACTAAAAGTAACATCGTTGTCGTAATTTTTTATGTTAACATTAATACTCAGAGGTATATTATCGCTTATACAATAGTTATATACCTGACATTTTGTTCAGAGACAGCAGATATGGTACTCCCAATTTCACTTATTCCAAGCACTGACAGAAAAAGAAATATTTCGCCGTTGGAGTATTGGTAATCTTTAATTACTTGAATTGGTCACTTTTCCGGAGCACGACTATCTAATACTAGAAGCGTTTGCTTATTCCTATCCGGCAGGAATTATGGGCTGGATATAGCAATGAAACACTCCATTTACAGATCATCATCTTCTCTTTCAAAATCTTTTAATTTTACTCAAAGCTTCGTATTTCACTTTGAATTACAAGTGATGGGAACACCGCAAGCGCAATCAGTGGTCAGAAAAAACCTTGAACAAAGTTTCTAAACTTCTGAAACTTCCCGTCTCCCCTTTCCACGATGCGGGCTTCAAACTGTAAACCAGATCTTCAGCTCAGACGCACCTGCACCCATTGTAGTTCCTTCATTATTTTCGGCAAAGAAAGCCCCAGCGTTGCTTCAAGAAAGCTACTGAGCTGAGCCGCTTTACATTACTTAAGGATGCGCAAGGCAGCTTATATGCTAACATAAAAGCGAGATGATAGGCGAGATGCCATAATGATACCATGGTCACTAATGGACCGTAGTGCCGTGCTCCACCACTAATAGGTCACAGTGGCACGCACTGTCAATTATGGGCCGTAGTAGCCCGCACTGTCACTAATCGGTCTTAGGTGCTACCTAAGGTTCGACTTAACTTTCATTAAGGTTTGAACTTCAAACTGTGACTTCATTCCTGGCCGGTGCTTTTCGTTCTTAGAGGAGCGAGCGGCAGCTCCTGCATTAGTAATGTTAATACAAAGCCGATGTGCGTGCGGCGTCAATCAACTCCATCTGCTTCGGCAGGCTTCAGCCACGACATTACCATATAAATTGACGCGTCTGTATAATACTGATAACATTCTGGCTAGGCTTACCTTAGGGATTTAAAACGTTTCAATTAAACTAAGATGAATCAAACAAAAATCAAGCTCGGATGGAATTTTTATGCTTTACAGAAACGGGCTAAATCAAGGAGTTGATTCCACTGTCGCCATTTTGAGTTTTATAAAGTTTATAATTGCTGAATTTCGTATTAACAAGCAGGTAAAAATTCAGTACGCACAGCCTCGAAATCGACAGGGTCTCGAAAGGGACTCAAAATGGCCCTAAAATTACAGAAAACGCAGCTGTATTTCACCATCTTTTTATTGTAAACACTTGCAGAAGATAAGCATCATTAGCAGTTTCTAAACTTAACATGTATCATCAAAAATATAATACTATCAATTTTCTTTTTTAATTATATACATGTATGTATTTTTACATGTATTGTACATGTATTTTTGGCATCTGAAATGATGTTGGTGCTGGTCTCCAAATTTTTTCAATGAAGATATTATGAACCAATGAAGAAAGACATTTTCAAATTCAACTACTAACGCGGATTTTTTTTGAAGGTTGGGCGATTATAAATTGTGAAATTTGGCAGTGATACCAATCGCAACAGATTGATAATATTATTCAAATACTTTCTTATTATCATGATTTAATTGCTGATTCTGCATGAGTTCCTTACTTTTTGACCATTAGCCTATACGATTCTCTAAGAACCCAAAATAAAAAAGAAGAAAAATAAATTAATGGCTGTAATATTCAGTCCAAAATGCACGAACAAATTTTTTGTTATCCAAAATAATCCAAAATANATTTGGCACCAGTGATATCAATCGAAACCGATTCATAATATTATTCTAATACTTTCTTATTATCATGGTTTAATTGTTGATTCTGCATGAGTTCCTCAACCATTTGTTTACCATAATACGATTCTCTAAGAACCCAAAATAAAAAAGAAGAAAAATAAATTAATGGCTGTAATATTCAGTCCAAAATGCACGAACAAATTTTTTGTTATCCAAAATAATCCAAAATAAGCGATAAATTAGAAGCAGATTTTTCACAGGATTAATGGCATTGATATACATTAATGAATCCCAAGCCATACCTTGGACTCACTCCCTAATACATTACCGTATCTAATTGCCCAGTTAGGATCTCGTGCCGGATTTATTGCCAGATAGATTTAGTTATCTTACTCGCTTCATAGTTCCTTTTGTTATCATGCAATAATAATTTGTTACGTCCAACTATGCATCTATGGGTACGTTTTCTACTGTGAAAAAATTGCCCCAGTCGTGCACCTCTGAATACAGAGCAGTTTACACAATTCCTTTTTAGAGGTCATAAATTGTGGAATTAATGCTAATGTGTATTACATAAAGGGCACGAATGCATTTCAAATCGTTCTATTTACTACTCGTCAATGATACTTAGCAAGTATTGTTGAACGGACACCTCTGGACCATAGTTATAATGAAATTCTCATTTATTATTTTGTTTAATTTCTCAGTAATTAATAATAATGATTATAATTATTTAATTATAGTAATAATTTCTCAATATTACTAAGATCTGTGGCAGTGAGGCGGGCTAGCGGATCAACTGATCCAAGGCGGCATTCTGAGGAGGATGAGTGGAGGCCTACATCTCGTCTTGTAGAGGATGAGTGAAGGCCTACATCTCGTCTTGTAGAGGATGAGTGAAGGCCTACATCTCGTGCTGTGAAGGAATGTCCGCATTATCGGAGGTCAAAGTCAGAGAATTAGAAGCCTTTGATGTGTTCGGATGAGAAGCCTGTGCCAGTAACAGGCTTCACCTCTGGACGCATTAGGCCATATTATTTTATTTGCGGATAATATAATTTACATTATATATAAATTTCATATCTTGCATTATCTAAATGCATTAATAATCAAAGTTTACGTTCAATTTTCAGTGTAATAACTAGTAAACTATTTGCTCCGCCGACCAAGAAAGCAAAGGAAAAAATATGTAATTAACTGCATTTAAAGTTTGATAAGAAACTGCGCAATAACTTCATTTTCTTACTCGTTTACAATCATGAGAAGTTGCAGCTCTTATGTGAGAAGTTGCATAACAATACTATTTAAATTACTATAATTATATGAGATGTTGCATTACGTACATTGATATTACAATCGATTTATAGTTGTAGCTCATACAAGAGAAGATACTATGTAGCTACCACAATTTAGGCAGCTGAATAACATGTTGTTGGATAAAACGCCGGCGCGCGTGAAGGACATTAGCAAAGAACAAGGGAGCTTCTTAGGAACTTGAGAGTCTTGAGTCTCAAGTTCCATGCTTCTTTCACTTATTCAGTAATGGCCTTTATAGGAACAGAGGATATAAGGGATCTTTTTAGTGAAACGGAGGATGAGGAGGATCCATTTAGATAAACGGAGGATAAAGCAGATCAGTTTTGAGAAATGAGGGATAAAACGAATTTTTTTAGAGGAACGGATGACAAAGGGAATACGTGTGCAGGAACGGAGGATAAACTAGATTCGTTCAGGGAAACGGAAGATCACACGGATTCATTTTGAGAAAAGGAGAATAAGATAAGACGGATTCATTTTGAGAAACGGAGGATAAAGCGGCTCTGTTGTGAGAAACGGGGGATAATGAACATTCGTTTTTCGATGGTGATGGTGGTATCATTTCGAGAAACGGGGGATAAAGTAAATCCGTTTGGAGAAACGGATCCCGCTGAACTGTTTCTGGAGACCTGCAGCAACCAGAGCTCGGGAACGGCGGTAACTCGAGATCTTGACTCCTATGGCAGAGCAATTCGTCGGCCCTTTACTGCCAACGACCCCGTGACATTCAGCGCCGGATGCGAGCACGCGAAGCGGTCGACCACGTACAGGATACGAGTTGCGGTCGCCGTGCTCGTACAGGATACGAGTTGCGGTCGCCGTGCTCGTACAGGATACGAGTTGCGGTCGCCGTGCACGTACAGGATACGAGTTGCGGTCGCCGTGCACGTACAGGAGACGAGTTGCTGTCGCCGTGCACGTACAGGATACGAGTTGCGGTCGCCGTGTACGTACACTATACGAGTTGCAGTCGCCGTGCACGTACAGGAGACGAGTTGCGGTCGCCGTGCTCGTACAGGATACGAGTTGCGGTCGCCGTGCACGTACATGATACGAGTAGATTTTTTTTCTCTTTAATTTAGCAAGCTCAGCATAAACGATTAAGAATATACATTGTCATCACTAGTCAATTTTAGAATCGACTTCATAAATTCTGCGTTTCCAGAAGTGTTGTTCAATTATTTATTTCAGCCTTACTAAATTGTCTAACGACTAGCTTTTACCGCTGCGGTTACTGATGTAACTTCTCTTTGATACGCATAGCATTGACAACGATCAATGAACCCGTATACATATGGTTGAACTAATAATCACTAAGTAAAAACGTTTCAGCATAATTTCACGATAGGAATAGCACTGACGACGGTTAATGATTCCGTAGTCTGTAGGTTGAACTAATAATCTCTAAGCACAAACGGTGAATTATAATTTAGCTATGCAGATAGCATTGATGACGGTTAATGAATCCATATAAAATGCTTAGAGTTACGAATGATCTCGTTAACAAAGGGATGTGCCAATAATCTCAGAGCGCATAAGGTGTATATAATTTCGCTGTACGCATAGCATCTTCTATGGATAATAAGTCCATAAACAGAAGGTTGAATTACGAATGATTTCGTTAACAAAGGGATGTGCCAATAATCTCAGAGCGCATGAGGTGAATATAATTTTGTTATACGCATAGAATCTTCTACGGGTAATAAGTCCATAAACAGAAGGTTGAATTACGAATGATTTCGTTAACAAAGCGTTGAACCAATACGCACAAACAGCGACGTATAATCTTGAGCGCGTCTGGGACCCAATTTACGAGCTCAACTTCGAGGATGAGGTAATGACAGCCTCCAGACTCTGCAGGAGGTGATGACAGCCTCCAGGCTCTGCAGGAACATTCGCCGAGCTCGTTAGCGACGTCAACACTGGTTTCCGTTACAAGGTTCGAGTTTGTTCAAATTATCTTGTTTATTTCGGGAAGAAAGCTAATTTAACGTGAAATTCGCTTTGAATTTTCATGTTAGTCAACTGCATTACATTTGTAATACCGCTACCAAGGAATAATTCTCAATCTCGTCTTTTTATAATCATTAATTGTTTAATAGTAGTACGCAAACAAAAGTATACTTAAAACTCTTTACCTGATAATG
Source organism: Hyalella azteca (assembly GCF_000764305.2). Taxonomy (NCBI): domain Eukaryota; kingdom Metazoa; phylum Arthropoda; class Malacostraca; order Amphipoda; family Hyalellidae; genus Hyalella; species Hyalella azteca. The sequence goes on along the minus strand of NW_025941291.1, from coordinate 14,426 downwards.
CAACGGCATTTAAATCGGCGGATTCGAGAAAATTTAAATTAAATTGAGTTACAATGTGGAAAAAGTTGAAAGGTTACTAGAATTACCAGCGACTGCCACGAAACCTAAATTACCCACTAACATCCTCTGATTAATACAATCACAAATATTTCCCATCTGCCACTGCTCGGCGGCCACTTTTAATTTGCTGAGTCACGTCTTGTGCCTCTTGATACAAAATGGAGGGGCCTGTAGTCTGCTCAGCAGCCCTTCATATTTGAAATGTATCCTCGAACACAACAGGCGAGAAAATTCATAGGTTATATTGTCTAATAGCAGGGCACTTTTCTCCACGTAGCACTATATAACTCCCAGGTTAAATTTGACCTAACGGGGTCAAACTAGGTCAAGATGACCTACACAAAGGCAAGAATTTCATCACTTTTCGGACAGATGTTCTTTACTTCAATGAGTGCACACATTCACTAACCAGCCTCCGCAGAAGGCTGTTTAATTATGTCTTGTCTAGGCGTAGGCAGCAGAGTTATCAGCTCCACAAATGCCGTGATTTGCTGAACACGATTGCTTGGCAGCGACGAGCCGACGTGTGGGACGCTAACTGGAGAAATGAGTTAGACTTTGTCCGAATAATGATGCACTTTGTGCCCTTGTTTGCGTCATCCTGACCCAGTTTGACCCGGCAAAAGGTGCTACGTGCTTTCTCTGCTTTTGCTGGGGGGGAAAAAGTGGGTCACTTTTCGGAAAGCACGGCCGGCCCACTCATTTTTATGAGAGGCAAGAATACATCACTGAAGATGACATTGCGTTACTCACTTAGCAAATTTCCAAATTGATTATTGATATCTTGGATGAAATTGATAACTGAACGAAATTTTGTTTGATTTTTACGCAGGGATGCAGTCACAAGCCGTTGTGTAAGAGGAAGGACTTGAAAGAAACCGGGCTGATTTTTTAAACTTTTATTTGCCAATCCAAAGACTTTTGTCAGAATTCGCTGGAGTGAACTCCAAGTCACTAGGGACCGTTACGCCAGTTTGCCAATACTTCTACGCCATACTCCATGGATTATGTCATATTTTTTTCAAAATTTTCTTAAGGGCGGGAAGTGGAAAGACGACCTGAGCGAGGTTGGACATGAGACATTTCCCCTTTTCTTGAAGGGAGAAAACCAATACAAAAAACCTGCATTCTCTAAATAGCATCATCTTTGTATAGGCTGTCTTTAGCATTTTCTTACCAGTTTCTCACAGCAGAAAACAAAATTTGACAGCTCAAGAAAATCGACATCATCAAAAAATGAGGAGCGCGCAAAACAAGTGTTGCAAAAAAATTGCGTGAATAGAACAAGGTCTTCTAGGGCAGCAACACTAACATAGGAATGTCAGTAGCATGTGCTACTGACATTGAGTGAGAATGCGGCACTACCAAAACTTCACCCACCACACAGGCAGTCCGTTTTTTTTTTTGTATCGCCCCTCATATAGGGGAACGGCCTGTGTCTCTGGACCGCGTATGCAACGTGTCTCTGGACCGCGTATGCGACGTGTCTTTGGACCGCGTATGCAACGTGTCTTTGAACCGCGTATGCGACCAGTCTTTGGATGCGTATTTATAATACATATGCACCTCAGCGAGGCTGGTCGTAATGCAGTTAGTGGCTGTTAGGCAGCCTTGACGAGTCTTAGGACCGCGTATGCGACGAGTCTTAGGACCGCGTATGCGATTTGTCTTTGATCCGCGTATGCAACGTGTCTTTGGACCGCGTATGCGACCAGTCTTTGGATGCGTATTTATAATACATATGCACCTCAGCGAGGCTGGTCGTAATGCAGTTAGTGGCTGTGAGGCAGCCTGGCTTTAATAAGCGCGGGGCTGCGATGACATACAGAGAGTGGCGTAATTTACTTGTGGGGATCATGGTAAAATCGTGAATTGCGGATTTGCATCTCCTTCTGCAAATAAATAGGGATTTTTACCATCTTATTGTTATATCATAATGATGTTTGAATTTTACTATCATTTCCTAGGTAATAAGTCCCGCTCAATATTAAGAACACTCTTCAGTGGATTATTTAGCGAAATTTTTGACTCTCTAATGATTTCACAATCGGGCAAAATTATCCGAAGAAGCGTATACTTTCATTTCTAGTTATTAATTATATTTTTACTTCCAATACACATAAATTTATCTCATGTAAACACCAATCTGCCCTCCTGGGTCGATATCGACAGCTTGGCACACTCTGACTGGACAGAATGTAGCACTGTCGTGTTTGCGGTGCCAGACACACACACAATAGCAAGTCTTCATCTCGCGGGCGCGGTGTCATCAACGTGTAATTGAAGCTCATATCGCCGCACTCAGGCCGCGTCCAAACATACCCGTTGTTTTTTATGGAAAACTATGTAAAGTTTGTCGTCATGGAATAGCTTGATAGCATTCGTGTTGAGGTTTTAATTTATGTACAACATGGTATTTAGGAATTTTTACGCCTAATAATGTAAATTTTTCGTCAATTCGAAGAATTATATGTTCATTTTTGGGGCTGAAAATGAATTCTGAAGAGTGATAGGCTTATTTACGAAGCTGTAATTTAATAAAGTTCGATATCTCACTCGATTATTCTTGAATGATGTTAGATGTTTTTTGTGAATGATTTTAGATGATTTAGAGGCATTCGTGACGTTTAAAAGAACGAGGTTTTGATAAGAGTAATCCTAATACGCCCAATTATTTTCCAATTTGGCTCTCCACAGCACAAGCACAAATTTATGCATATATGTGTTCATAAATAAATTACTTGACCGCAGTTATATTACCAGATATTTGAACAGGATAGCCAGTCATCAAAGACTATAAGCGAAGCTTTCAACCAGCCCCTGTGACGAGAAAATGCTCATTTAAATGCCCTAAAAATCTAAATATGGATTTTTTAACGCTAAGTTAGGAAGGCATAAAAATAAACACTGAAAGCTGAGCGTTCTCATCCTGCAGGCCTGTTTTCACATCGACCTAGGTATTGTTAGGCACCAGGATGCAAATCGCTGTCATTTTTTAGCAAGCTACCACAACCCTTAGGCCTCTCGTGGCAATCTAAGGGCGGAGTATGACCTATGAAGGGAATGCACAGTGCAATCTCAGAAGGGGGAAGAAAAATTCAAAGTAAATTATAAATTTTGAGAATTTCAGAAACTATTTTACAGAAAGAATTTTCTACAAATTATATTTTTTCTTTCAGTTGTGATTTTCGTGCGTCAATGTACTCGGCTGCACATGATATAAATGACCTTTAAACAGCGTATAATCTCAGAGTATCTGAGCATAGTCACCGAAGAGCGTGTAATCTAGGAGAGAGCAAGAGAAACCGCAAAAAACGCTATCTTTGGAAGTTACTGAAATGTTTGTAAACAGACGAAAGATCTTCTCAGCCATTTTTTTATTCCGCTGATATCCGTTTGCTATTAAAATCAATCCCTCGTGATATATGTAAGTGTATCAACACTGTATATCTCGCATTGTTAGCTCTTTTATTATTGAAATGCCTCTAGAAATATTTATCCACTTAATTATTCATGAAATGTGGCAAAGATCTCCGATGAAGCGTTGCCATTCATGCATCCCATGCGATTCATCCATTCGTAAAAATACACTAATAATAAATAAATATAATATAAATAATAATAATAATATGTATTCGTAGGATCCGTGATATTCCCGTTGCCTGCCCCGATTGCTATTCGGTGCATCCCTGAGACTTTCCATGATTTACGGCGCTCCATCTGATCTCCTGTCTTCGGGTCGTAAATTCCTGACACCAGAAAAACATCGACAATAAAAATAATATTCCGCCATATTTATTGGGGAAATCGACGAGCTCGGCTTTATCAAAAAATATCGAGATAATATTATTGGGATATTGGGGGAAATATTATTGTGTTGGAGGGGAGCACACTATACACTGTTTCTCTCAATGTGCGAGAATTTTTATTGTGAGGTGAATACGCTCTTTGCTGTTCGACGCACGGAGCTGAGGCAGGGAAGCGTAGCTATACAAATTATACCATCACAAAATAATTCTTGTAATGACAGAACTCTAGTGCCTTCGTATGTAATTCCATGACCCTACAGCAGATGGCCCCCACAATTCAATTCATTAAAAAAATGCGCTTCTAGGTCATTTGGATGCCACTGTGAGTAAATCTAAGCAATTTAGGGAAATGTCATTTTGCATTTTGTTTGACAGCACATTTTTTATTTGAAAAAATCTCTGAGTCGAGAAAGACTTCCTAGTTGTGCCACTGCAGGAATCTTTGTTATTTCTTCGTTCATTCGTTGTTCGGACGATCTAAGTTCGGACTAACTAAGTTACCAGGCAAGCCCTGAAGGGCAGATGTCTGATGAACAAGCACGCTGAGGGCCACGCACAACTGTCGGCTCTCGTATAGGAATTACTGAAGAGATTTGCAGTATATTGACGTGAACTCACCGTATACTTATGGTCGTATAGTAATTACTGTAGAGATTTGCAGTATATTGAGGTGAACTCACTGTATGCTTGTGGTCGTACCGGATTTACCGTGAAGATTTGCAATACACTGACGTGATCGAGCGGTATACTTAATATGGTCGTACCGGATTTACCGTAAAGATTTGCTATGCATTGACGTGATCGCGCCGTACAATTATAATCGTAGGTCACGGTGCTTCTCTCTGCCGCTTTTATTTGTCGGTTCCTTCCGTCCGAAATCTTTCGTAATTCTTCAAGTTTCTGATGTCACGCCTGGTTGTATTGATTCAAAATTCTGGTAGTCAACTCGATATTCATGGTAATTAAATAATTTGAATTTTTTTGCATTCTACAGGGAAGAAAGAAAATGGAATTAACACAGTTGAAAATTACTGTCACGGGGAAAATCATTTTGCGTGATTCTTGAAGTCAGCCAATAACGGATAAATTAATTTCAGCACATTGTCGAATTGTTAATAATTTATCCTAGTAGAACTCATTTAGCATTTAACGATATATATGCAAGCATGCATCAAGAACATATAAATAGTCGTTAAATGTGACCCGTAATCCCCTCATGACATTTCTCATTAATTTTGCAGCCGAATCAGGTGAGAGTTTTTGAAGAAAACTGGCCGTTTGACTGTGCGACTCACTTTCCAAAAACTCCACGGACAACTGAACCAATATTTAACTAACTCGGCACCATGGGAATTGCTGCAAGTTCAACACCTGACTTGTTTTTGTCTAACAAACACAAACATTTTTGTTTTGTGTATCTTGCAAGAGAAAAATTGTCTTTAATATATAATATGAGCAGTTTTTAAACTACATTCTCTTATTGCTGTCTTAAATCAGAATGTTAGTTAATAGTAATAGACTGGAGAAACTGACGTAGATTGATCAACAGATAACAAAAGTTGGTAGGTCTAGAAACAAGAGTCATTTCGTACCATAAATAAAATTTTTTGGCAAATTCAATAGATGCATGTTAGCCTACTGTATTGAGAAATTTTCAAATACCTAACTTTCAGAGATATAACATAACAATTTTACAATTTTATCTTTTGAATTATCTTACTATAAGGAAAGTTGTAATTTTAAATATAGTTTTTTTCAATTCATGTCTATAATTTATTTCAAAAGATACCATTTCAAAAGGGAACAAAAACTTGTTTAAATTGCGTTTTAATTTTTAGTAAACTTGCGATTTAAGCAAACAAGTGACATCATTTCTTTATTATCAATTTAATATCAAAATTCCTTAAAAACAATAAATATGTTTTTTATGAACCCGTAAACGAATGAAAAAATGTTTTTTTTATTATCAATGTTGAGAGGCAGTAGATATAAAAATATAACTCAGTACTCACTGCAGTGAGTGACAGAGAGCGCATTTTATGGTCAACGAAAACGTGAAGTCACGGACGGACGGACGGACAAACGGACGGACATGACGAGCACAACAGCGCACTTTTTTCCATAAATGAATTTTTTTACCTTTTTTCATAAATCGAACTATCGGAGTAATACTATGGCATAAGACACCGATGATGACAATTATCTGTTAAACCATTATCAAGAACGCTTTAAGGACAATTTGCTAAAATTCGCTTCAGCTTGAGCGCCTGCGCTGATTGCGTATAAAATCTCGAGTTTAAATTCTTAAGCCTCCACAATAATTAAGATAATCCGGCTTAAAAGGATTGAAATCTTGTCAATAACTTAGAGAGAAATCTAGCAAGAGGACCAAACTTTCGCCTAAGGGATCGAAATTCCACCAATATATTTGGAACAAATCTTGCCAAAATAATCGAAATCTCGCCAATTATTTTAATGAAAGTCTTGCCAAAGGAAAGAAATTTTGCCCCTAAATAGACCAGATTATTTCGATTCTAGTTTTGCTTGCATTTTAAAAAAGAGTTTAGCCAGACAGAGGAACTAACTCAGTAACTTTGTGTCCGCCCTAATAGATTGTAAAATTCAATCAAGATGTCGGGTCAAGTATAATTCTGTGTATAATTCTGTGTATAATTAATTTTGAATAAACTTCTTTGTTATTTTTTTAGCCATTTGCCTCCTCAATTTCAAAAACACTAATCGATCTTTTAAGGAAACTGCTCTTTTATAATGCAATAGAAATGTGGTTGCTTCAGGTTTAGCTGAATCCGAGAGGTCTCTCTCGGGTATTGTCGAGCCAAAGTCTGAGTCGAACTTGTTGTCTGAGCTCCGGCTTCAATCGGATTAAATCTAGAACAGATTTTGGAAATAATCGGATTTCTACAAATTTTCATCTTCACTAAGCAAGATCAGGGCCTTTGAGATCAGTTTTAACAAGTCCTTATGTTAGAGTCAGATCATTTGATTTAACGAGTTCTGTTTACCCGACCTGTTGCTGAAGCCAAACAATCTGTTTCAGTGAGATCTGTTTCCTCCTGACCTTCTGTTGCTGCCACAATCCAACCATCTGTTGCAGCCAGATAATAGGTGCCACTACACTATCTGTTACCTAGAGATTTTCTGTCATAACAAGTCTTTTTGAAGCAACAAGAGCATTTATTATAATCCCACCATCTATTGCTGCGTGACTATCTACATTATAAAACCACCTGTTGTTTCCATTACGAAACAATAAACCTTCCACAGTTTTTACGAGTTTCTCTACTAGCAGAATCTGGCGATGGCTTGCAGAGGATCTTGGATTGAAGTCTCATGCAAATTTGATGGAATATCGAAGTGGGATTAGCTCGTCCCCAGACAGCGACATTCTGTGCCCAGCAGACGTGACGTGACCGTGCATAACGCACTTTGGATTGAGATCGTGCATTTAAGGTAAATCTTCGGAAACAACGGAAGAGCATCAATTATATTGTTTGGCAGAAGTTTATTATTCTAAAAGTGATCCCGTTCAACGTAGATATTTGACGTTAGTTTAGAGTTTGGTTTAGATTTTAAGATTATTGCGAAGATCATTCTAGAAGACGAAATTCCTTCGTTCTGAGGAAGCATAAAAATTTGCTTCTTGTGGAAGCATATAAATTCACCGTTCCCAAATTTAAAAAATATTATTTCATGCTAAAGTATTCGTTATTTATTAAATTAGTAATGTATCCTTCTTGTATAACTGAAGTGTGACTCTAAACAGACGCGGTCAAAGCAACGTATCCTTTTGTCATAGTTGAAGTGCGACTCACTCAGTGAAGTATGGGTCGAAAGGTGCAAGTAGATGGAGTGTGTAGTTAAGACATTTCAATTAACTCTGGAGAGTCTCTATCCAGTAATAATTTGAAATGGATTATGCATGTTATAGTTTAATCTAATGTTATTTCCGTACAATAAAAACAATGTAAATTAAAAGGCCACATGCGAAGAAAATCAAATTTATAACAAAGTTTAGAGAGGATCGTATAATTAAATAGATATGACAAACGACCCAGACCAATATTTTTTTTTCTCAGAACACCGTGACTTTTGAAAACGTAGTTTTTAATTAAAAATAATGCTAAATTGAGCCCCCTGCGTCCGTTATGAATTTATTCAGATTTTGTTTATTCTCGCCGAAACAAATTTGTTAAAGCATATTTAAGTTCTTCTATGACGGTAACTATTATATATCTCTGCCAAAACCTCAACAATAAATTAAATAAGTTATTAGGAATCGATTGCATGCAGAAGAATAAACTATATATAAAAATATTACAGCGGCATGGGTGACAACTGAACCGCTCGCAACATGTCGGTCTGTGATTCATAAATTGTTAATTTTTCTCGGGAATCTCGCTCGCTGGGAAAATATATCTTAGGCATTATTTTCCTCAGGGATCGTTAGTAGATCAGATATCCTGGCAAATGTTACCCGTTGGTTTTCTGGTCTTCGCCTCCCAGATAAGCTAGAAAGTTATAACCCGTTAGGTTTTTAAATGGGAGTGAGATACCGCAATTCTTTTGTGGCGCGAGATGATTCGGAACTTAACAGAAAGGAAGGAAATGAAGTGAAAATGGAAAGAATAAAACTCAGTACTCACTGCAGTAAGTGACAGAGAGCGCATTTTCTCGGCGACGAAAACGTGAAGTCACGGACGGACAGACGGACAGACGGACGGACGGACGGGCATTGCGAGCACAATAGTGCATTTTTTCCATAAATGAGAAAATGCGCTAAAAATAAGAGCATGAAACGATTATTTTTTGGTAACCTTGTGATACGCAACCGGTGGCTAAGTAAGTCGGCTTATCTTTCAGAATGGACCCAAAACTTGACTTTTCTGACTCATTGTCAAAATTAATTTCTGTATAATGAATGATTTTACGATAATCGATAATTTACCTATACATTTATTAAGTGAAATAAGAAATTAACTGAAATAAAAAATAAGCACTCACAATGCAAATAGTTGATTTCAAAGCTATTTCATTCAAGTGTAATATTCCCTCAAATCCGACTTAGCAATCTGGAGTCAAATGATCGATTGCGTTCATTATTGAGCAGTAAAATTTCTATAATGCGATAAATTATACCTGCAAGAAAAAAACGTACATTTTAGCTGTTGAAAGGTGTCGTAATTAGCGAAACATTTACAACGACGTTGGGTAGTAAAAGTCACGTTGATTAGCGACCCTGCTCAATAAACACACGGACGATTCCATCGCCTATATAATTTTTGAAAAATATAAATCATGTTTCAAACATTAGCAGCGATGGATTAAATTCGGGATAATCAATGAAACTGATACTATTTCTAGAATTATTGTTAAATTTTAACAATATTGAGGGCTGAACCTATGGAAACAGCGGAACATCTGTAGCCAAGTTGAAAATAGTTTACATGGATGCCGGAGCGAAGAGGCTGCTATCATTTGCTAGTCTTCAAACAACAATATAATGAAGGTTGTAAAAAATTAATCCAAAATTTAAACTAGTGCAGAAAATAATAAACAGTTGACAGTCTGTATTGAGCTTTAATTTCTTAATTTTCCTCTTGTTATTCCAATGGTTGGGATGTCAGTATTTCTAACATGTAAAGAAAAATATTATATTATCAACATATAAAAATATGTTCGGTGTATTATCTAACTTATTTATGTAGCTTAAAACTACCATGAAATCAGTGAGGTACTATGATTGAAGTGCAAATTTTATTATAGGATTTTAAAATAGCTAAAATTATCTTAATTTTAGTCACAAACCTTCATCGCTGAGCGGCTGCGCGTGCACAACCGAAGCAATCACCAGACCGAGAACCATCAGATTCAGAAGGGCCACGATCTTTGCTGCCTCCATTGTTAGAGAATACAATTCGTTTTACGTTCCAGATGAGTGCGAAATTTAGAAACTAATTCCTATAATCTGTGGGGCCAAAAAAAATGAGAATTGAATTTAGGGCTCTCAGAACATACTTCTACTATTTTACCAACAATTTATTTGTCTATTATTTTCGACAAAGAACCTAAACACACACTATTCAGATGTAAACATTGGAATGACGCTAAGCAATAACAGTTCTGCTGATCTGTAATGACCTTTGCGAGTACAGTGAGACTAGAAGACTCGAGCGACTCCTAAGACTGGCCTGAGGGCAACGTGACTGGAGACCGACTGTGCCCGCGACACTTGCCGAACTCTCTCGCCCTCTCCCACGCTCTCTTTTCTGCACCGCAATTGCGCCCACTCCTGCTGCTGCACCGCGCGTCCCCAACAGATGGTGGCAGACGAGAGGCAATTCCTCAAAATTAGATGAAACCAATGACGGGGTGTACATAAAATCCTTGGTTAAAATCAACAGATGGTGGCAGCCAAGAGGCAAATCCTCAAAATTAGATGGCGGCAATGACGTGTGTACATAAAATTCGTGGTTAAATCAACAGAAGGTGGCAGGCGAGAGGCGTACTCAAAATTAGATGGCGGCAATGATTGGGTGTACATAAAATCCGTGGTTAAATCAAGTAATGGTGACAGCCGAGACGCACCTCCTAGATCAAAATTTGAGGATGACTATTTAATTTTGGGTGTATATAAAATCCGTGATTGCAGCCAACTGATGGTGACAGCTTAAAGTCACCATGCAACAATTAGAAATTGAATAATTACCAAAACGGCTGCACCAATTCATTTGTGAACAAATTTGTATTCTCGAATGTTAAAACTTGTTAACGAGGTTCCGGAAGTTCGCATTCTGCCGAAGGCAAGTAATGATTTGCGCCAGCAAATCTGATAGAATAGAATATTGAGCTAACCTGCTTTAATTCCCAAATTAAACATCTCTCGTCATGCTCGTGATCTTCATTGATAACGAGTTCATTTAGCAGCGTGAACATCTTTGTCAAATTAATTCAGGTAGTATACGCTTGATGCAACTAATCAGGAGCATATGGTACATATTCGTTTCTTATGTCGAATGGAATTGAATTTTTTTTGTGTATCCACTGTGCAATACTTGACAGTTGAAAATATTCCATATGAAATTGAAAGAATCTCATTTATCTAGATACAAAATATCATGAATAAAACGTTTCCTGGAACCTCACCACGATATTTCCTGGAATTCATGATACTTCAGTACGCCACGTAAACCGACGCTGCGAGTCCCTCGCTCCCCAATTTCTGTTCTCTTCGGTTGGCTGTTGCTCGCGGTGGGGGCTTGGAAGAGATCGGACGACTCGCTTTGCTACGAACAAAGTAGCTAGCCGACCAACAGTTCTACGTGCCAATGAGCTATTCGGGAACTGCGTCGTTGAAGAATTTCTCTTTAATTACCGTGGCTGCATTTGTGCAGTCCATTGTACGGGGAGGCGTCGAATATTTCTTGCCCCCAATGCTGTCCGAGTAACATGCCGCCGTTAAACATGGAGTTGGGGGCACCTTACTTAGGTTAAGATAAAATATTGAACCACATCTGAAATACCGAAATATCTAAAATACGATAGCCGTGAACAAATTTCTTTTTTTTTACAGGAAAACTTTTCTTAATTTTCAGAAACCGACAATGGAGACAACTTATCAATGACGTCCCAATGAGGAATTTGTAAGAAGTCTGAAGTTTGAAGCCACCATTTGGCCGCACCAAGACTTGTTCAAAGATGGGCAAACCTTATTTGTTGTCTCGCTGGATGTTGATACCGTGGGGCGAAGAATACCAGAGAACTGCTGAGGGCAAGAAATGGTCTCGGTAAAAGTGATCAAAGCGCAGTTGCTTCCAGCTGCGCACAAGAACACCTGTCGACATAAATTTTAGAAGCGCTAATTATTTCCAGATGCCTGCAAAAAAAGATGTTAATTAAATGGTTAAAGGCGCATAACAATTCCGGGTTAGTGCAGGTGCGTCTGTCGATTAAAGTGATCAAGTTGCATTATGAAGAGCTGTTCTCCCCAGGATCGAGCTGGCTCATGACTAGCAGACTGATTCTGTACGACCCTTGCTGTTGTTCAAGACGCTGCAGACCCAGACCACGCTTCCGTCGTATCTGAGCGTCGACCATGAGGGCGGGGAGCATGGTCGTCCTCGCAGCTTGGGTCCCGAAGGGCAGTGGACCGCAACTACCGCACATCTGCCCTCACGTGGGCCGTCATCAATCGTTGCTCAGGATCTCAGTGTTAGTGGACCCACGCAAGCAGTACTTGCTTCCGATTAGTAAGTGAAGTACGTCTGTTTTTATGCGTGCTTATCGCTTGCTTGTTCCGTTTTATGTGCGTTATTCGGTGATGACTTTCGTTGGGGAAATGAGACTCTGCTTTTGTATGCTTCGTTTTGGGCATCCTCTTCTTCCCTTCGTCATAATCCCAAATAACAGCAGCGTTGCCTTTTTTTAACGTGATTACCCTGTCATTTATAGACTTTATTAATACTGAAATGTTATTGTTCTCTTATTGCGTTTTTATATGAGCCTCTGCATGCTTATCTCGGGCTTGTTTGCATGATTTTCGTGGGTTTGTAACGTGTGTAGAGTTTTCTCCATTTCAATAGTGTTCATTTTAATCCGCATTTCGTGTTTGTGCATATTTATCCTGCTCTGGCGGTTGGTGCACCTCAGTCTTCCGTCAACCCTAAGGGCGGGGATCCTGGTCGTATTCTCAGCCTGGGTCCCGGGGCTAAGTGGACCGCAACTTACGCACATCTGCCATCATTTCGGCCGTCAATCGTCGCACGTCATCCTAGTGGACCCACGCAGGTAGTATCTGCCTTCGTTTAGAAAGTGAAGTACGTCTGAGGTGATTTTGATTTTGCGGGGGTGTTTGGAGTCAAGGTTTGTTGTGGATATTAGTTATTCAGTTTATGCTAAATTTAGATACCTAAGTTCCTAGTACCCACCCGTCCTCTTTTCTTCTCTCCCTTGTTGTCCCTCTTGACGGCCCTGGTTTGCACTATAGGCCTGATGACCTTCCGGTCTGAGGGGAAAGCACCTGGTAAAAAAGCATCCCATCAGACATTTGACGTTGGCTCATTGTTAATTAAACATTGTTGCAACGTGATTTGGTTGGTGGGATGAATAACGAGACAGGGTGCCAACCACTTCTTCTAATTTATTATTCTCCTTCTAACTCCTTATTTAATTTGTGGCCTTGTTCGAGTGTCGCTTCATCAGAGTGTGGCCACTAATTGGCTTAGTGTGAATGCCGCTTCAGCAGAGGGCGAGTGCAGTGAACAGCAGCGAACGTCCAATCCCGTTTAACTCAGTCTAGACTCTTCGAAGTACGAGGCGATTTCGTCAACTTGATCGAACTGCAACTATCGAAGTGTAACATTCTGCCTCATGTCTCAGGATGTAAGCGTTTCTAATCGAAGTAATCTAAAGGCAACGTAAAAATACGAACTGCTGTTCAGCTGTTTAAACAATCTATATAGCTGGCGATTCACCGAGAATAGTTTTTGCAGCTTCTTAACTTATATTAAACGATTTTCTTCACGAGTCGCTCATAATGTCTGTACTGCGAGTACCACAGAAATAACGACTTAAAATTGGTATGAAGAGTTGCGTGATAGACTTAAAGAACTCGAGATTAATATGTGCTTTGTATTTAAAATAAATGTTGTGCGCGTGGTCGGTAGAGGAACCGGCATTCGGAGAAACGTGTTTCCTTTTTAATTGAATACTATAATTATCGAGTCCCGACTCGAGAAGCGACGTGCAGGTACACACGGAGTGTTCAGTAACGTCAATCCCGTGCGAGCGGAGGCCCGACAGTGTCCATAACAACAGATCATTGTCCGTATTCCGCCAACATTAGGCATCCCAACGCGACCAAGCAGAAAATGAACGCAAGCCTCGCAACTAGCATGGAGATGAATCCCCGCCGAAAGACAATGGCGAGAACCAAGCCGCGAGAGGAAATAGCGTCAACTGGCTAAGTATTAACATAAAGAGATGGTGGCATCAGCAACAGTGATCCTGGACGGTGAGGCTGGACCCGAAGTCCATATTCCCGAACGGCGAACCGATTGCTCAAGCCGGATCTTTCAAGATAGGCTACCTAAAGGCTAGCTGGCTAGATACCTTCATGAAATGTTCTATTATATTTGTGCCTATCATTCCAGTATTTATTTAAATATTCCTTGTGTATAAACCTAGTGTCATGGCAAAGGAGAACATGTTTTGTTGCCTTCAACTCTTCAAGTCCTATTAGGCTAGTAGACTAAGAATAAGATTAGTTGCTAAGCTAAGTAGGCTAACTAACTAACTACCATAACTATCTTAGAGAGGCTACCCTACCAGCATTATCATACAGAAGAGGCGTGTAACGCAGCCGTCATCTTCACGGCTTTTGATACAAAGTGCCCACTGCCCAGCAGCCCACCACAACAGCGCCGGCGGCTGGCCGCTGTAGCGCTGTGCAGTCACTGGCTGGGGTGCAACAGGTCCTACCGCAACAGCTACTCCTAACGTAACCTAATCAATCTAACCTAACCTGCGCCGCCTGTTGTG
>NW_025941290.1:0-1765 GCF_000764305.2 Hyalella azteca | reverse complement strand
AAATATTTCTGTAGAGCACTTTGAGTCCCAAGGTTTCAAATATTTCTGTAGAGCACTTTGAGTCCCAAGGGTTTTAAATATTTCTGTAGGGCACTTTGAGTCCCAAGGGTTTTAAATATTTCTGTAGGGCACTTTGAGTCCTAAAAGTTATAATAGTTTATTTAGAGCACTTCGAGTCCGCATGCTAACAATTATTTCTTCAGAGCTCTGGACTGAAACAAGATTCAACTCCGTTGGCCTCTCCGATTTCCCAACTTGCCTACACTGTCGTATAGGTCCTGAGATGCTGATATATGATGATGAAAATATTTTATGGCACAATTCACTTTCACATAAACAATTCAAATAATTAACATGATTGGAACTGAATAAAATCATATGAAAATTAAGATATAAGTGCGTGGCTTTGTGCCTGAGTCGCTTCATGGATTCTAGAATTGAGGTTTTAGTCTCAACATTCGATCTCAGATCTTGGGATTGAGGCTTTATTAAAAGAACCGAAAAAATATCTGAATAGCTAAAAAGGAACTATATAAATATATATATTTATAAACACGAAATATAAACATTAGCAGTTCTTATTTACATGATCTAATTTTCACGTAGGATCTGAAATTCACTAATATCTCCGCTGCCGACTTTCAATAAAATAACAAGTTTTTTTACATTACCTTCCCACACTTCGACTTTTGTAAGCTCGTAAATTAAAATGAAAATCATATAAAATTCGAAATAAATATTACCGCAGCAAACTATTTTAAAATGAAAAACGCTTACTATCCTTTCCAACTTGACTGAATAACTCCAATTAATAATTCAAAACTCATCCGAATGTCACTGCAAGGAGGCCAAATGTGTGGAGTCATCCAACAGATAGTCAGTGGGTTTTACGAAGGCTGCTTCGGCAGACACATTAAATTTTTTGTCAGAAATAATCTTCATAGTTTGAAAATGAACCTTGTGGCGTGTTCCATATACCCATTAACCTACTGTCTCCGCTATAGAGAGACCTGGTACTCGTTGTGGAAAGTTTCTTAGGACTTCAACTGATTTGCAAGTTGTCATTATATATCTCAAGCTGGTACATCAACTCTCTATATACCGCCGTATGTCACTCTCCGGGAACATAAATATCAACTTAAATTATACGTAAACTATTGAGTGTAGCAACCTGAGGGCGTTCGCACACGACAGAGAACATTTCAAAATTTTCGTACGTGGCGGCAACCATCAGTGCAAGTCATTTTGCACTCACTAGAACCTATCGTTTTTGGGAAGTAGACTTGTGACAATATTGCTCTGGCTACTCGTGTCAGGCTGTAGAGAGTTAAAGGCTGGAATGTCTACTGTATTAAACGTTGTTCTGTCCCCTAAATTGTTCACAAGTGTCATTTGTCAATGTTAGATAAAGAATATTGGATTTTTGTGTAATAAATTTGTCTCAGTTTCAGTTTACAAGTTAAGAGTAAAGGAAAGAACCTGTCGTGTACCTATTTTATCGAACCTTCGTTATCTGCCCGAAAGAGCGTTAACAATTAACGGCTCGTCCGGAAATATCTTAATCTCAATTACTACTTTGAGAAACCTGCCTATATAGAAGTATATATAGAAGTATATTTAGAAGTATATATATTGAAATTTAGGAACCATCCTATATAGAAGCGCGCTGGATGATCTGAGATAACTTTCTATGGGGCGTTCAAGTCGCCCCTGCTGAACAACGACTGTTTGACTAACGAATAGGAGTTATTAATGAAATTAGAAT
>NW_025941289.1:0-523 GCF_000764305.2 Hyalella azteca | reverse complement strand
GAGGAGATAGATTTTCTGAAGTACCCCTTTTTAGCCGTTTTCTATGAATTTCACGTTTTCTATCAATTTTTTCGAAAAATACATAGGAGAAAAATGTTTTTCTTTTTACCTTTTACGTATGTATGTGAAGTTTCATGATAATCGGATAATAACTGTAGAAGTTTTTCCGGAGGGTAGCCGGTCCACTTAATGGTAATATAGTGCGGTGTCTGGGAGTGAATATATGTGACCTGTATTTTTGGGTAATATTACCGTTCAATATTCGAACAATTTCTGAACGCATATTCACCTGTTTTTGAACTCACCTCATGCATTTTTTTTATATTTTTTTGGTAATTGCTGTTATTAATTTCATAACTATGGCTAATAAATACACTGGCTCGGTTTTAATTTCGATATCTAAAATATATGGTTTGGCCACTTCTCCGTTAAAAATTAAATGACTTACGACGAAAATTCAGATCCAGCTGAGCTAAATGCTAAAATACTACCTCTCGTGAATGAGAATTTAAAATTCATGATT
>NW_025941288.1:0-267 GCF_000764305.2 Hyalella azteca | reverse complement strand
TAGTTTACTTTCTGATTCATATTATTGATTTTTATTAAGATTTGCCGAAGCTGAGGCAGTCAAGGCAGGCTACTATACAGCAGTCAAAACAGGTTAAGTACTATGAACTATGAAGCAGTCAAGGCAGGTTGCTATGAAGCAGTCAAGGCAGGTTGCTATGAAGCAGTCAAGACAGGTTGCTATGAAGCAGTCAAGACAGGATATGCAATTAGATAAAAATACGGCATTATGGCAAAATGTTTTGTGGTTGAGCCCACTAAGGGTAGT